>NC_135507.1:49725037-49855037 GCF_052857255.1 Amblyomma americanum
TATGAATGGCTGTAGCGCACCCTGTCTGCTGTTTAACCCTTTTTTCCCGCAAGCTGTTTGCCCGTTTCTTTCAACATGCAACGTCTTTCCTTTTCCTTCTTTCTTTCTTTCTTAATTTTGGTTTTCTGCTCGCTCGTTCTTACCTTTACTCGGTCATCTTTTCTTCCTTTTTATATTTTTTATTTCCAGCAGTTGTTGTTCCGTGTTTCTAGCAGCATTACCCCCTTCATTTATCACTGTCATTCTCAGCGTTCACGTTTGTTCTGGTCCCCGCATGTATGGCGAATGAAATGGATCTTCAAGTTGGGGAGTCGGTTTTTCTTGAGAAGAAATGCTTCGAGAGAACACGAGGGCGTGAGCGCTGTTTGCTGGGTGAACATAGAGGGGGGCAAACAAACAGACGGAAAAAAGAGAGGCGGCGGATTTATGGGCGGATACGAAATGACGCGCAGCGACGACTGATTGCAGGCTTCGCCGCACAGCGCCGCAGCGGTGCGGTGAAAGAAATAGAGCCCAACCTCCAGGCAGTGAAGGGGGAGGGGGCAAAGGGGGAAACGGGGTAAATATAAGATCGAAAAGCACGAAACTGATACGGCCCTAGTTGCGGGCTTGAGGTAAAGATTTGGATCGCCAAAGAGGTTGCAGGGAGGACTCTGCTTAACGGGGAGGATTTGGGGAGGAGAGAATAAAGCGGGAAAAGGCTTAGGGAAAGATGAGGAAGTGAGACACTTTTGACACTCCCTTTAAACGCTATTCGTGGAAGACGGCTGGCGACTGATATCGCTACGATTAACAAGAGCGCTAGATGAGAATGCGAGCAACGGCAACAAAAACACGTCCGGATTAGGGAAGAAGCAAGTGAATAATGGCAAAGAAAAGTAAATATACTGCATTTTGGACAGTATACGAGCCTCTTAAGTTAACGATATGCAGCGAGTGCGAACTCCGATGAAATCGGCCACCATGGAGCACTACTAGTAGTGTGCTGAGGCTTACCAGAAACCGCGTCAGTACAGGTGGCTGATTAAGATATTGAATGATAGCTGACTGATTGATTGACTGATTGAAGAGTGAGCGCTACCTAGTGCGCAGCGCCTTCTATCGTCTGAAGCACGACCCGCAGTCCTATACCACTTATGTTGCAGAGTAGCGAGGCAGGTTTATATTCGAACTAAAAATACTTCGAACATTCCCGTAACTGAAGTTTCTGAGATTCGAAGATGGCTTGAATGCAACCAATTTTCAGCATGCTGAAGCATTTTAATTTTTTGTAGAGCCGGACAGTAATGACGGACGACTGGAATGTTTTGATGTCATTTCAGTGGAGGGTTTTTCGGTGTTTTTTTTTTCAGCTGGTCTAATTTGTTACAGTTTTATCGTTGTGTAAAATTCTATGGCGCATTGAGCCTCACAAATGAGAAGTTAATAATAATAATTGTTTTTTGGGGGGGGGAAAGGAAATGGCACAGTATCTGTCTCATATATCGTTGGACACCTGAACCGCGCCGTAAGGGAAGGGATAAAGGAGGGAGTGAAAGAAGAAAGGAAGACGAGGTGCCGTAGTGGAGGGCTCCGGCATAATTTCGACCACCTGGGGATCTTTAACGTGCACTGACAGCAAATATCACTTTAGCTGCGGATTACCGAGTTACAGAAAAACTGCCCATACACCTTATATTTTTCATTCAGAGTTAGTTGGGTTCCTTGTGCGCATAGCTATTCCTTCGATGTACTGGGTCTTCGCCTGGGGTAGTGCTGAGTGTGCAACAATTTCAAGGTTCAGATGATGCTTCTAAAATTGCACATATGCATTAACGAAGGAGCACAACATGGACACCCGTGCATTGTCGTTATTCCTTCGCTATTTGTTCCTATACAGTGCATTTTCGTTGCGCAATTTGAGCAGCAGAATTTGCAACCAATACTTTCGTCGCTCTTATAGTGCCACTGCGCAATTACCCCAGCTTCGTGTGATCATAGGGGAAAAAAAGTGGAGGAGAAACTTTAGCTCCGCCTTAAGGCTATGACGCGATAGCGTTATGTGTTAACTCCCACAAATGCAGATGGTAGTTCTCTGCGATTTACATTCGTAGGTCCCTGGAAGTCCTCATACCCCTCCTGGCGCAGTGGTGTAGCGCTTAGGAAATGCGCCACTGCCCTGTGATGGCAGGTGATCCCAGCAGTGGGCCTTGTGCGACACAGGTTGCTGTTCCCGAGCGACCAATCACTGATTTAACTGCCACCTGTCACAGTGGGCAGTTTGCTCACTATCCGGTGGACAGGTTGTGTTGTTGCTTCAAGGTCACGTGACCTTGCCCGCCCGCCTGCCTCCTAAGTTGCTCTCGGGGGACCACCTGCCGAAGCCATGCCCGTGATTTTTTCACTCACAACGCCGACAACGGCGACACCAGATTTTCTGTGTAACGGGGCCTTTAACGCTATCCCGTTAAAGCAAAAAAAAAACAGACAACTAGCCCAGTTTGAGGCACTTCATAGCTTCTATAGCTGCGCAGTATGCTCTGTAACAGTCTGCAAGAGCTTAAAGGCGTAGTAAATAAATAAACAAACTAGATAAAAGCCGGCGCGCGCCTGGAGGTTCGCTTCGCCGCCGAGAGACCGCGCGCAGCAAATGACCAAGGCCCGCCCAACCAGCCGCTGCAAATTGGAGCGCAGGTGCTTCGCGCACCGGGAAATGCTTTTTATTAAGCGGCGCGCCAAGCTTCGAGCGGAGCTGAAGGCCAAGAAAAGTGCGCGCTGGCCGACCACCTTCGAGCGGCCACGCCCATACTCGCCACGAAATTGCAGCTCGCTCGAAGCTCCTACGGCGAGCACACGCGACGGCGCAGATTGGTCATCCGAGAAGCGAGATTTGACTCGCTCAGTATGTGCGCGCCAGAGCCAAGAATGGGATAGCAAAAGTAAAAAAGAAAGTTAAAACTAGGGCACGAAGGCTTTGCTGTGGAAAAGTGCTTTGTGCTCTCAGAAAAAGACTGACCGCTCTGACCATTTGTCTTTCGCAGATCCATGGTTCTTCTTTGGAATGCGGCTGTTTCGCAGTTTCGCCCTCACAAAAACGGTCTATATACAGTCTATAGACTTTTTATAGACTCTATTACCTTCCTATATATATTTCGTTTTGTCTATCCATAGTCTATAGACTTTCTATAGACAAAAGTGTACTAAAAGTGTATGGCCAAAAATCTATAGATTGTCTATAGACTGTATACAGGATTTGTATTGCCTATAAACTGTTCTCTAGGGTTTGTCTATAGAGAGTCTATAGAATTTATAAACCGAAGTCTATGGACAGTCTATATATATAGACTATCTAAGCAATTTCTATAAGGGCGGAGACCGCAGCTACGCCGTTTAAATTAGGAGGATAAAACTGACGGCAGGAAAATGAACCTAGGCAGGCCGTGTAATGCGTAGACCACGTAACCGATGATCCCTTAGTGCGAAGGAGAAAACGTATAGGGAAAAGAATGGAAGCGGGCGCAGTCGTCGAGGTCGAGGGAAAGGCTGAGATGAGGTGGCGACGAGTACACAGGAAGAATGCACGGATATTTTGCTGCGAAGAGGGCTGAGCACGAAGAGCAGTTTCAGTGCGGCAGCACTGCTAGGCGCATTTTTTTTTTCTGCTTGCGCAAAGATACAACTCAAGAACGAAGGGACTTTTCCCCGTCAAAGGACCCCCTTCCAGCCAATGGCGTCGGCTTATCCTCATGAGCCTGCTAGCGTCACAATGCAAGGAGCAGCGTGACAATGCAGGCAGGTGACTATCCCCGACTTTGGAGGGAGAAGACAATCCCCTTTCATCTGCCACTCCCTGCATTGTGACGCTAGCAGACTCATGAGAATCGACCGACGCCATTGGCTGGAATGGAATCCTTTGACGGAGAAAAGCCCCTTCGTTCTTGAATTGTATCCGACTATAATAGAGCACATGCGAGCAGAATTACTTCCCTCAGTGCAAGACAGAGTTTAACTTGTGACAAAAACGAAATTTCACAGATTAAAAGAGCAACCGCCCAAGTGACTGCTAAATTGAGCGATTGATTCGTCGAGCCATGAAAAGGCGGAGCCTTTGACCGATCAACTGATCGAATGACACTCATTAACTTGCTCTAGCGAAGGTTAATCAGCCGTGTATGGTGTAGGCCCCGCCCACTTCTCATCCGCCTTTACTATGCGAAGGGACACTTGGCGGGGTCCCCACCGAACCCCTGCGCACTCTCCTCTCTTTAACCCCCCTTTCCCATTTCCACTTACTCGCTTCGAAATAAAGCGAGAAGAAAACACCGTAAAGCTCGTTACTCTCGAACACCACCCAATCGCAGAAGGGCAATCAACGAAACCCCGCCCTTACCTTCAACAGCACGGTCACGAAACTGTAGCTACCGCCGCCGTTATAATGGCCCCCTGGGGTCCATTTCGAAACGTTCATTTCTATTTTTTTTTTGAGCTCCTTCCGGTACCGTTAGAGCCCATTGTTAGGGAGCACGTCACCAGCCCTCAACCCCCCCCCCCCCCTACCTCCAACAAGCACCACCGGCGACGATCGTTACGCCACATCCCGAAACTTCCCGCACAGAGCAACGTGCAGCTTAGTACAGCTTAGAGTAGCCACAGCGCGCGTGCCTATAGAACAAAAGTTGCACCGTCGACGTCTGCGGTTTCGCGTTGTTATTACGGCAGCGCATCGGTTCGGCTTCGAAAAGGGGAGAAAAGAATAGCCCGCAGACCGAATCGGTTCAGGAATGAGAGGTATCCCCAAATCGATCCCCGACGGCAGCGCAGTTGCCCGGGCGAACGGGCGGGCGGGCGGGGCGCTGCGGAATTATAGGCCTCGCCACGAAAACTCCGCCCGCGCTCCAGCGATTCCAATCAGCTCCGGGCCTGTGTACGTACAACAAGCCCCCTTTCCAAGCGACGCGGTGGGGATGGCCAGGAAAGGAACAGAATAGAAAATACAGGAAGAAATAGAGTCTGTTACGAGCTGAAATGTGGGGGAGATGAGCAGGAGGAATGCGTCGGAGGAATGCACACAGATCAAGCTAAAAGCGCCGCAGTCGGTCAACTGCTTCCGGGAATCCCCCAAGGTGAAGTAAATTTGTAACAAGGGGGAAATTACTCATTCGCATCCACACAAGCGCAGCCATACAGCTGCAGAGGAAAGCTATACAGTCTTCTCATTAACTTCGCAGTTAAAGAAAAATTCGTCCTGGTCCGGGGTTCGAACCCGGGACCACGGCTTCACCGGAGCAGTCGCTCTACCAACTGAGCTAACCGGGACGGCAAGCCATGGTAGGGCGAGAGATAATTGATCAATAACTCGAATGGGAACAGTGTTGGTCAAATGTTCAGGAAAATCCGCCAAGGTGGAGTGAATTTGTACTAGGGGAGTAATTGGTTGGTTTTTTTTTTTTGGGGGGGGGGAGGAAATGGCGCAGTATCTGTCTGATATATCGTTGGACACCTGAAACGCGCCGTAAGGGAAAGGATAAAGGAGGGAGTGAAAGAAGAAAGGCAGAGAGAGGTACCGTAGTGGAGGGCTACGGAATGATTTCGACCACCTGGGGATCTTTAACGTGCACTGACATCGCACAGCACACGGGTGTCTTAGCGTTTTGCCTCCATAACAACGCAGCCGCCGCGGTCGGGTTCAAACCCGGGTACTCCGGATCAGTAGCCGAGCGCCTAACCACTGAGCAACCGCGGCGGGTCAAAGGGAGTAATTACTCATTGGCATCCACCCAAGCGCCGCCAAGGTGGATTCAGGAGGCTATCTCTCGACCAACGAGGTAATGGGCAGTGCCACGGTGGGCACGGGGCAACTGAATTGAACATATTTGAGTTAATTTCATTGCCAGCTGCCATATGGAGTTCGAAGAAGAGTACGCTTATATGGGAGTAAAAGGGAGTAAGCTGTACTCTTTCTCTGAGAGAGTCTATAGGAGAGCTTAATCCCTTTTTATTCCTTTCCGTGTGCAGTGTGGTGAGCAGTTTGCCGTCTGCTCACTACGTCAGGTGCCCCCCCCCCCCCCCCCCCCAGCTTTTTTGAGACACGGACGGACGGACACCGGCTTTTCACGTGAACGGGACCCCTAGCGGTGTCTTATTCAAAGTGAGAGAGAGAGGGGAACATTTCATCCTTTCTCCGCAGCGCCAACTCTTAGCGGCTTGCTGCCTGGAGACGGCTTAGTTAGCGTGAAATGACGTTGTCATCACGAGACTACCATCAGTGACGTCGTCATACATCACGTGACCCATAGGTGAATTTAATGGGTGATGTGGATCGCCAATTTTCCTGCGACTAATTAATCGTCAGTCGGTCACAGGACCCATTAAACCCTTTACGGATGGCCACGATACGCTTTAACAAACATAAATCCCATGACCTACTTACAAATTTGGCACGGTGTTTACAGCTTGTACGCTGAAATTCATGCCACATTACGTGAACGCTCATTCAACTTTATTTAGGTACTTTCTTCTTAACTCCCCGCCCACGTTACAGCAAGTTGGCTTAATCTATTCAAGAGTACAAACTTCAACGTTGAATCGTCGAATAGAAAAAAAAATTTACGGGAGACCGAAAAAAAATTGCCCGAAAAAAATCGTCCGGCGTCCGCAACCTTTTAAATCCTCGCCGGTCGCTCCGGCAACCTACAGCTTGGTCAACTATAGGTCACGTGACCTCGTGGCGTCACTTAGACTTTAAACTCTACAACGACCAGTTCCGCACGAACGGGCATTAGCCCATTAACGCTACCGCGTCATACCCTTAAGGAGGAGCTTAAGTGCCAGTTTTTTTTTTTTTCCTTGCTGCAAACCGCCACCAAACTTTAGCAATCGCCGACTTCTCCATCAACTCGACACCGCCCGCAAAGCGCGAGAACCCGAAGGAGCGAATTAAGAAAAATGGGTGAGCTAAGGAACGCGGCGAAACGGCGGTAAACGCCTAATTACCTAATTGCGCCGCGCAGCGGAAACCGCCTTAATCTCGCGGGACGTTCTTACGAAGGGGGTGAGTTTTCAGCGGCGGGACTAAAGAGATTCGCGAGGAATAAGGCTCAGGAAGGACTCGTTGCACGAACCGTCATGCGAGGTAAATTTTACTGGGATACTTCATTTTTCGCTCTTTTTATCATCCCACTAAAATGTTTGTCCTTGGAAGGATACCATGAAGTTAATTCTTCTCACAGCTGTACGGTGTAGAGGAAGCTTCGCAGATCGCTATTTAATTTTCCACCCGAGTTCTGGAGTCTTCATTCAATTATACAGCTCGGAAATTTAATAAAAAAGAAACTGGAGGGGACAATTGAGCTCGGCCTTGAGGGTATGACGCGATGGCCTTAATGGGTTAATGTTCCTATAAGCGGAATTGGTCATTCTAGACTTTAAATTCATAGATTCCTGGGAGCCCTCACACCACTGCTGGCGCAGTGGTGCAAGTGCAGCGGTTAAGCGACGCGCCACTGCCCTAGCTGCGATACCAGGCGCTGCCACTGGTGGAGCTCTCACAGAAAGCAGAATATTTATAAACGAGAAAAGGCCAAGGAACTAAGTGCACGTAACGCCACCGTCGGACGTATTCACAAGCAAACTGCGGTGGCGTCAAGATAATTACACGCAGATCTCTGAGGCCAGGCTACACCTCGATTCGCGCGTGCTTTCACAACGAAAGGAAATTTGCATTTCACTTTCGATAAGCTCCCCGAACCGAAAAGTCCGCTCAAGTCGATAGCGCGCGAGCGAATGCTTTCGTAGAAAAAAAAGAAAGTGCCAGGCAAGGCTTGGGGGGAAAATCTGGACGATATAAAGCGCCGCAATGTTTTGTTTCGGCCCACGAAATGGGTTATAAAGCTCCCGAGCCGATCGAGACAGCGCCATCGGAAACGGCCCGTGAAAATAAGGCGCGAGAAGCGAAATGGACAACACAATAGCCGTCCTATTCCGACCACGGAGATGCTGGCCTGAAACGCTATACGCAAGCTCCTCATGAGCTAGCTAACATGTCCGAGGTCCCTAGTTTTTTGCGCGACGCTGCGATTGCGCGGAAAATGCGAAATTGCGTGTTAGCAGCCACACTATCGACCCGCCGCGGTGGCTCAGTGGTTAGGGCGCTCGACTACTGATCCGGAGTTCCCGGGTTCGAACCCGACCGCGGCGGCCGCGTTTTTATGGAGGAAAAACGCTAAGGCGCCCGTGTGCTGTGCGATGTCAGTGCACGTTAAAGATCCCCAGGTGGTCGAAATTATTCCGGAGCCCTTCACTACGGCACCTCTCTTCCTTTTCTTCTTTCACTCCCTCCTTCATCCCTTAACTTACGGCGCGGTTCAGGTGTCCAACGATATGTGAGACAGATACTGCGCCATTTCCTTTCCCCAAAAAACCAATTATTATTATTAGCCACACTATCTTTTTTTGTGATACTCTCTCTGTGGACATCAATATGAATAATATAATGATGGGAATGTGAACAATTTGATCACCTCAGTTCTCATGAAACGTAGATGCCGGTCACGAACGAAGTTCTGCCGATGCCTTGATACGCTTGCTCCCCAAATCCGGTCCAGCAAGCTAGCGCTTCAAGAGCTGCGGATCTCTCCGAAACGCGGGCTTCTATGGGATGAGTCGGTTAACTATATAAGGTAAATACTGAGGCTGTCGAAAGTAGTATTACCGTATTCGCACATACATAATGAGATTTTCTTTTGCTGAGTCATCCGCCGCAGAAAGCACCTTGCGTCCTCGGCATCCACCAAGCGCAGCCATAAGGCTACAAAGGAAAGCTGCACAGCTTGCGCAAAGAAACTTCGTAGTTAAAGAAAAAATTAAGAATAATTAAAGAGAAAAGCTAACTGGAACGGCCGGCACATGGTAGGGCGAGAGCGAACTGATCAATAACTCGAAGCGAGAACACTGTTGGTGAAATGGAATCCCCCAGGGTGTAACAAATATTTAATAATAATTGGTTTTGGGGGAAAGGAAATGGCGCAGTATCTGTCTCATATATCGTTGGACACCTGAACCGCGCCGTAGGGGAAGGGATAAAGGAGGGAGTGAAAGAAGAAAGGAAGAGATAGGTGCCGTAGTGGAGGGCTCCGGAATAATTTCGACCACCTGGGGATTTTTAACGTGCACTGACATCGCACAGCACACGGGCGCCTTAGCGTTTTGCCGCCATAAAGACGCAGCCGCCGCGGTCGGGTTCGAACTCGGGAACTCCGGATCAGTAGCCGAGTGCCTTAACCACTCAGCCACCGCGGCGGGTACAAATCTTTAATAAGGGAGCAAATTCGCTCTAGCCCAACCATACGCCAGCCGTCCCGGTCATCTCAGTTGGTAGAGCGACTGCTCCGGTGAAGCGGTGGTCTCGGGTTCGAACCCCGGACCAGGACGAATTTTTCTTTAACTGCGAAGTTTCTGGGAAAGCTTTTCTTCGTAGAAGTATTTGCTGCGCTTGTGTGGGTGCCAGTGAGTGAATTGCTCCCCAGTTACAAATGTTCTCCACCTTGGTGAATTCCCCTAACCATGTGACAAACACTTTGCGTTACACTTGAAACCAAACTACGAAATATACAACGCGAATTTTTTTTTCAAGCGATGTTTATTGCCTCAGGGCAGAAAGGTTATGAAATGACAGATTCGTAAGATGCTTAAATAAATGAAAAAAGGCGGGCGCGAATTTTTATTCGCTGTTGATCGAGACACCAACTGCGAACTCACCCGCTAGGCTCGTGAGCTTCGGTTAAAGCCAACTTCTCAACGCCCGTGGGCCATCGCCGCCGAACTCTCCACTGCTGCAGCGCGAAATGCCGCATGCGTGAAAGAAACTAGCGGAATATTTCAAGTTCTTTGTTCTCACTTCGCGGAATTAAAAATTTTTCACCGCCGAAAATTAGGGGCTTGAAAAACGCCTATAGACGGCGTCATAACACAACACAAACTCCTACACTACTCACTGTTCATTTGGCCGATATCGAAGGAATAAATTATGTTAGCAAGTGCCAGCACCTTTCAGCTTGTGAGAACGTAGTCGTGGGTTTCTACCTCGCCATGGTGGCTCCACTTCGATAGATGCGAACTCTAAAAAAACCGGAGGGGACACTGAAGCTCCACCTTAAGAGTATGACGTGATAGCGTAATGGCTAAATTATGCAGAATTGGTCATTCCCTACTTGACATCCATAGATCCCTGAGAGGCCTCATACGTACACCTCTTGGCGCAGTGGTGAAGCGGTTAAGCGATGGTAGGTGCTGCCAAAAGCGGGGCTTTGTGCGACCCAGGTTGCTGTTCCTGTTCACGAACAACCTCTCGCGACCAATAATTAATTTAACTGCCACGTGCCACTGTAGGCAGTTTGCTCACGATCGCGTGGGCTGGTTGTGAGGACGTCACAAGGTCACGTGACCTTAACGCTATCACGTTAAAACAATCGTGTGCCCTGCGAGATGCCGGAGTGTGTCAAGGACCCTCGAGTCGTCGCAATTATTTTGAAACCTTCCAGTACGGCGTCCCTCATAGCCAAAGTATCAACCTCCACAGTAAAGCATTAGTTTATAAAATAATCGTCCAGTTAGTCGCTCCCTGACTCCCTCGACCAAGCACTGTCGCGAGTCAGGATCCCGTAAATTCTGTACACCTTTCTTCTGCGACCCATGATATTCCTGCCATCCGACTTCCTGCCAGCGTTCAGCAAACTCCTCGCCCCAGGGTGAATTTCGTCTCTTCACACAACTCGCGATAGGTACACAGCACACACCGAATACTTATTTGCGATGTCAGGGCACGTTAAAGATCCCCAGGTGGTCTAAATTATTCCGGAGCCCTCCTCTGCGGCAACCTCTTTCTTCCTTTCTTATTTCACTCCCTCCTTTATACCTTCCATTACGGCGCCGGTTCAGGTGTCCAACGATATGTGAAACAGATATTGCGCCATTTCCTTTCCCAAAAACAAATTATTATTATTATTATTATTGCTAACTGGCGACACGCCGATTTCTCTAACATTAGCGGCGCCAACGAAATACTGGCACTATCATAACCAGCATAACGCGGAGGTACTAACTTTTTTATCTTTGGTTTCTTCACAATTTAGGCATTCAAGCTCTATTCCATCGAATTTCTGCGGCGAGCAGAAATTTATTCCACGGTTATTTCGGGCTATATGCTGATGTTTGTGCGACAGCAAAGGACGCATTTAATTGCCGAGAAAACTGCATTTACAAATTGAACTTTTTTTCCCCGGCCACTACACTCAAACTCGCGACGTAAACAATGGAAAGGACTCCGTGATCACAGCTCAGCCTCGGAGATCCGTACGCGAAATCTGTCTTGACGTCACTCCCCGCAAGCTGCTTGTGAAAGCGGCCGCTGGCGGCGGTACCTGTATTTATTTATTTTTTACTTTTCTGCCTTACAAAAGCTTTGTTATCGGTAAAAGTACTAGATTAATTGTAATTATAACGCGACAGGGTATCGTTAGAGGTCAGCTTCAATTTCTCATCAACGCCAATTTAACGCGCGCGAGTATACCTCATCACTTCGTCTTAACGGAGCTCCGCTGCATCGTCTACGCTTGCAAATACATGGCTAGGGGAGTTGAGAACTGCATTGCTGAGGTGGTCGCCGAGTGAAGCCCATTTATTACCGCGCTAGTTCTCCAAGGGTCGTTGACCCGTTTCACGATCTCAGGCGTAAGCGCAAGTGAAGCCCAGCTGCCGAGCATAGCAAGATTGACTTCGCGCATGCGCGAGTCGACGAACTGATAAGATCGAGAGGACCGTGAGTGACCGTATGCACCGGAGGCAGGACACGGAAGAAGTGTAAACGTTATCGTGTAATGTATTCCTCGCGTTACAACCGGAAGAAGAAAAAAAAAGAGCGTTTCTCAAAATACTGCAAGTGCCGCACTGTTCCCATTGCTGTTCAGAATTAGAATACGAGAAAAGTCGGAACCTTGTCGAACCGCCGTACCGGTCTGTGTCTATCCGTCCGCTTACGAGGAGCGCGTGTGCATTCGTGTTTGCTAAGAAAAATACCAGGCACTCGGAACCGCCCTCCCCTCCCCTTTCGCCATTACTTCCAGACTAATCAATCAAGACAAAAGTTTCCAGGACCGATCATTAATCCTTCTCTCTCTTCTTCCCACATTGGAGCAGCGAAATAAGCGAAAGAAGGGAAAAAAAAAAGAGGACAACACAAAGGCAGCGCCTGCGTACGTAAGTACGGAGTAATTTTTCTCGTCCGGTGTTGTTGTTCGGTGCCTGTGCCTTCGATGGTACCACACGTGTGAAACGGGTGCAACAAGCGCTGGACGAAGATGGAAGGGGAGGGTAAGCGTTTCCACATCACCTCATCAGGCACGATCGCGCGTATACGCCCCTAGACTCCGACGCCCACGAAGACGACTCTACGATGGTCGATAATTCGCCCCTCCCCCCTCCCCCCATTCTTCCTCCTCCAGCCTCGTGGAGGACAGAAAACAAAAAAAAGGAAAGAGTTACACGACGAAGTACGGGCTAACAACATCCCGAACAAGTGCGAAGCCCACGCGCAGAGCAAGCCCCGTCAAATTTCTCACGCCGGAAAGGTATACACACGCGCCGCAAATAATAATAATAATTGGTTTTTTGGGGTAAGGAAATGGCGCAGTATCTGTCTCACATGCCGGCTGACACCTGAACCGCGCCGTAAGGGAAGGGGTAAAGGAGGGAGTGAAAGAAGAAAGGAAGAGAGAGGTGCCGTAGTGGAGGGCTCCGGAATAATTTCGACCACCTGGGGATCTTTAGCGTGCACTGACATCGCACAGCACACGGGCGCCTTAGCGTTTTGCCTCCATAAAAACGCAGCCGCCGCGGTCGGATTCGAACCCGGGAACTCCGGATCAGTAGCCGAGCGCCCTAACCACTGAGCCAACGCGGCGGGTCCGCCGCAAATCAAGATATCGGATCTCTGGCGTCGCCGGCGCGCCTTACAATTCGGCTCTGTATCCTTATTTTCCGCACGAGGGAGCCCCCGGGTGCGTATACAATATACGAAGTGGGCTAATAGGCGATTCTTGCTGGCCTGTAACACGCTTTCATAAAATACGCATGCACACACTCGGGATAACTCGGTCCAATGTGGTTGTCCCCAATGTCCATTTAATGCATCGGTGGCGGGAGTGCGACCTCACTGCTGGGGACCCGACTGAAATGGGAAGCGGCTCATTGGGAACATGCTATTCCAAGCTTTCATTTGAACGACAATCGCTTTCAATTAAAAACAACACCTAATAAGAAATACAACGGGACAGGAAACAGCTCGAGCCTAGTGATCCCGACAGTGGTGTACGGGAAAAGTCCTGGCGATGAACGCATTTTCAGGACTACACACAATCGACGACGTGAACGGTGACAGAGCACACCGAACACAGCCTGCCACTAGCCACTGCTCAGCTCCAGCTACACCCCCCTCCACACGCACACGTAGCCTTAGAAACATGCTGCCGTTCGTTTTAACTACACAAAACAAGCCGGGAATGTGGAATAAATCCTGGCCAGTCAGTTTAGTGGGCAAAACGGCTGACCTCTTTCTCCAACATCCGAACTGCAGACTCAGCCTGGCTAATGTCGTACACCATTTGTCAAAAATTTACAGCCAACGGAGAGGAAGGGGGGGGGGGGGGGGGGGGTCGCTTCTCAGCCACGCTGTGTGCCTCGTTAAGTATCGCCAGCGTTCCAGTTCTCATGAAGGTGAGATGAACCTTCCTCACTCGTCAAAAGGTTGGACTTCCGCGGATGCTACAAAGACAGCACTACGCAGCTTAAAATAAAAAAACCCCTGATCTCTAAGCTTATATCAAAGGCTGCACATCCTTTGCCAAAAAGTAAAGGGAGGCTCTTAGCACGGGCGGAAACCCTTACATTCGGAAGGGCAGGGAAGATATTTCCTCTCTACGTCAAGAGATTTGGAACAGGTGGTGATGCATAACGAACCGCAGAGCATGACCCAGAAGCAAACCCCCCTGGACCCTGTACTTTTGACACAAAGCTCAAGGTATTAGCTGCTAACGTGCTCAAGAGGTGCTATTGCCGATCCGTACATACAAGTGCAATGTGCGGCGACTAATGCCCTCCTTTAACTAGTAAACGTTACAGAAACAAAGGGGGTCCGACTTTCGCATCCGCAAGTGTGGTCTCGACCCATTGGCAGATAACAGAGCTGCGAATTGCTTCGGTTGTTGCTCATACATGTCCTGCAGACGTTTCTCCCCGATATTACAGATGACGCAGCATCGTCATACATCGCGATATCTAAACAAGAAGACGTTATAATTCGCGTTGCCTAGGCAAGAAACTACTACATATCCCGCACCTACAGATACTGCGCAAAGTTGGAAATTTGTACTTTCATACATGTACAGCCAATGGACTGTACGCCGGAATTTACGGTAAGCCAATTTTGCTCTCCAAACAGGCACCAGCTGGCCCCAAGCAGACGATTACTGAAGCAAGAACGCTTCTTTCGTTTATGTTTATTTGCCTGCTTGCATAAACGATCGTCACAATTCTGTTTGCGTCCGCGCTATTCCTTGAAAGCACGCAAACAGGAGCGCATCTTTTGACGAAACTTCACGAAGCAAGAAAACGAACGAGGCGAATCATCCGCCACAACGCGGACGTATTATTATATAAGGTGCTCGTTAGGCGCCCTTCCAAAAAAGCGGTGGGGCCCGAAAAAGCACCAAGCAGTTTACGAAACGCAGATTCACGGGAACCATTCAACCCGATAGGATGCTAAGCGAAAAGATTCAGCTCTCACATACATGTCCGCTGGCACATATACGTGCTTTTTTAACATATCTGCACTTTATATGTTCATATATGTACTTTCACTTCGCCATACGTTCGCAGATTGAGGCGCCTTTTTTTCTTTTTCTTTTCGGATCTGACTCCAATTTAAATCTAAGTGGCGCGCGGCGGAAAATATTCAAATTAATAGCTACACGAGCTATATGCGAGACAGCGTCGGTTCAGCTTCGTTATCTTTACTAAACGAAAAAAAAAACTGACAAACGCCAGAGTGGCAATTCCATTTGCCCAACACGCGAAAAACCTCGGCGATCTAGCCACGCGAATACGCTCCAACGAATATTGCTGCCATTTTTTTTTTGTTTCAATATCACGTCATTTACTTTTCGCCACCAGGAAAGCCCTCAGCGATCCATAAGCTGTTCGCCTAATCGAACGCTTATTTTCCTTTTTAAATTACGCTACATATTTTTCTCGTTACCAGCCTTCGTCCCCCTCTTTTTATTTTACCTCCCACACCTCCCTCAACCATCTCCATTTCAATTCATTCGACACACGACATTTCGATCCTTCCCGCTTTTCTAGCTTGAACGAAATGGGCGATTCTCGAGCGAAGGCCAAACGACGCTGCTATATGCGGCCTTTTTGTTTATATGACACGGTTATATGTGTCCCTTACCGCTTCTTTTATAGCTCATTTCGTATGGTATGCGCTAAAGGCCGCAGCTGTTTATGAAACACCACGGCAGCGCGCCCTAATCAAGCAATATCATTGTACTCGTGCGCTGTTTCGCGGGCACTGAGTGAGACGCGCGCGCGCGCGTCCTGAAACACAGGACAAAAACCGTATTACTCGCAACAAGAAACAAAACAAATACAGTCTGCAGCCCGCGGCGATGTTTAATACCCCTGTCACGGGGAACACAAGCAGAAAGACCGCGAGCCAAATGAGAAGTGTCCATGCATGCGATGTTATTAATTTTTCTTTCTCGTCGCACCCGGGTTCTCGGACTGTTTTCGAATCGCACTTTACGGCACGACCGAGGCGGCTGCGTCTTTATGGAGGCGAAACGCTAAGGCGCCCGTGTGCTGTGCGATGTCAGTGAACGTTAAAGATCCCCAGGTGGTCGAAATTATTCCGGTGCCCTCCACTACGGCACCGCTAGCTTCCTTTCTTCTTTCACTCCCTCCTTTATCCCTTCCCTTACGGCGCGGTTCAGGTGTCCAACGATATATGAGACGGATACTGCGCCATTTCCTTTCCCCAAAAACCAACTATTATTATTATTATTACTATTATTTACGTCATGCGTCACTGACGATGTGGCGGTATCGATGATCTGCATCTCTCGTCCGATTTCAGTCGTCCGTGTAACTCCCGGCTGATACACATTTCGTTAATTTTTTTCTCTCCTTTTGTTTGTATTTCTGTTTCCAAATTTTGTTGACACTAGTAAACGCGCAATGTGCTTTTTAATTTTATTTTTGTGTGATATACCCTGGGTTTCTTTTTTTTTGAATTTTTATTTCGGTGTTCCTATGTCAACTTTACCTTTACTTACCCCTATGTCAACCGTTCTGTATAATACTGAAGTGTATCCAATTTTTTACTGATCATGTATAGTGCCTTGTTCCCTTGTCTTTCTTTGTCCCCTTTTAGATTTGTTGTTGATGTTTTGCCGCCCCCCTTACACAATGCCCTACGGACCTGTAAGGTAGTTCAAATAAATAAATAAATAAAAATAAATATCTAACTTTTTTTGACCTTCTCTCCACCAAGCCCGGGAATCGACGTTTGTGTTCGGTTTTCTCTTGTGCTCAATGTTGTTTGCTACTGATTGCTTCCACCGAGACTTGCTCTCCGCGTATTTAACGACTGTCAAGTTCCGAGAAATATTCGTGTTATGTAATATGCTTGGCACTGTTTCTGGGGGATTATAATTAAACTTCTACCTTATCTGTTTTAAGAACTTCAATTAAAGTTGCAGTCAAGAAAAAGTTATTTGTGCCAAAGGACGAAACCTGTCGCTCTATAGAAAGTTTTCTCCTTTCAGGAGCCTAAAGACTAGTCAGAAATATACAACTGCATCCATTTTCTCCTAAAAACAAACTATGCAGTGGAAAGCAACATGTTCAGCGTAAAATTAAATGCTTTTTTTTCTATATTTGGAAAGTTTATTGCACGAAAAAAAAAATAATGCTTTACTGCCAGCACACATGCATACTGTTCATAGATAGGTTTCCCTTCTTTGAAAAAGAGTATGAAGTTGCATCTTTTTTATTTCTATTTTATTGTATTAGATAATGTGATTTGATTACATTATACTGCGCTGTAAATGATTATACCCGTTTTAATCGCAGCCTGCTGTATTGTATTGTTTCGCATTTCTTTGCATTTATTATACCAGAGCTGTGTATGTATTGTACCACACTGTTTTGTATGTATAGCATCACATCGCGTTATATGCACTGTATCACATTGTTTTTTACGGTTGCTTTGTATCTACCGTATCACATTACTTTGTAAGAATGACCTGTATGCACTGTATCAAATTACTTTGTAAGATTGATTTGTATGCACTGTATCACATTACTTTGTAAGGTTGATTTGTATGCACTGTATCACATTACTTTGTAAGGTTGATTTGTATGTACTGTATTACACTGCTTTGTACGATTGCTTCGGACGTAATACTGCGTGGCATTGTATTGCATTAGACTGCGCTGAATTGTGCTGTGCTGCGCGGTGCGATCCCTTACAAAAATGGTCTATAGATAGTCTAGAGACTTCTTATAGGCTCCATTGTCTTCCTGCAGATATTTATTTTGTCTATTCGTAGTTTATAAGCTGTCTATATAAAAGTGTATGGCCACAAATGTATAGGCTGTCTATAGACTGTCTATAGGATTTGTGATGATGACGACTATTAATTTTCATGGCGCAATGGCATCTGTGGCCAAAGAGCGCCATGGCACGTGGTATATTCCACTTCTCAAGGTGGGGTCAAAGACCCATTTTCCAAGCATTTCACCCTAGAGAAGCCGAGCACCAGACCAGGGAAAAGCTTGTACCCATTGTATCACCGGTGGGTACCCGGCGTCACTGGTCATCGAACCCCGCACCTGCCGCATGCGAGGCGCATGCTCAACCAATTGGCCACCGCTGCGGTAGTCTATAGGATTTGTATTGCCTATAGACTGTTCTCCAGGGATTGTATACGGAGAGTCTACAGACTTTATAGACAAATATTAGGTTGGGGCAACCTAAAAATAATGAAAAACAACAAGCCCCTGCCTTCACCACGACTTTATAGACAGAAGTCTATAGACTGTCTAAAAAAATTTGTCAGGGATGTCATGTGTACGTGATGTGGTGTCACGTGATGTGGTGTCACGTGATCCGCCGGGCTCCAAGCGAAGCGTTCTACCCACCCCAGCCGGGAAAATTTGCTGCTTAGCGCGGTAAAAGAGCACAGCAGAAGCTCACCGTCCACGGCGACGCCGGCGCCGAGTTTGTGGGCGAGTCGACGCTCACGATGCGCACCCGCATGGTGACGCCGCGCCGACGCATCACCACCGGCATGTCCTCCTCGTAGATGGTGCTCTCCTGGCGCTGAATCATGGTGGAAGCCTCCTCTGCTCTGTCCCTACCACCAGAGGGGCGAAGAACCAACACGAGTGGACAAGCTGCTCATGTCGAGGAGCCGTATTGCCATCCGCAGCTCGGTTGTCTGCTTGAAGCGAGGTTTGCTTGCCAGGCCACTCCCTTCAACACGAGCGAGACGAGATCTCTGTTCGGGCGACGCCGGGTAGGAGTCCAATCGCCGCTGCTCTTCGAAAGCCGACTCGACACGACAGCGACCACGTCGCCAGTAGCCAAGGCGTTATGTGGTGGCGATGGTCGCGACGGAACACTACAAGCTTGAGTCAGCGATACTGTTTCGGGTGTTTGGTGGTAGTTTTCCGAACAAGCTTATCTATAGACGCACACGATGCCGGCAATTTCCGACGTCTTCAGTGCGACCGGCGTCTTTCGTGATACCACCGGCCGACACGCAATTTTTCGCAGAGAGAGTCCCCAGGCGTTACGCAGTTGAGTCAGGGGCTCCGATGCTCAAGTCTATCGTAGCACGAGGAGCTTGGTCTCGGAGATGGCGGTGAACGCACGACCTCAGACCGAGCGCAGGCGACGTGCTCTGCGCGCACTCTCACCAAGCACAACACGCGGCACGAGTGCCCGGAAATGACGTCAGCGGAACGGCACTATAGGCGACGATTCGGAAATGGTACGCGACAGGCGCGAACCGCACAGGAGACGAAATCCGGTAACTCGCACTCACTCAGACGAGGAGCTTCAGCCACAGGCGGATCCGACGCAAGGCGTTCAGCCCATGCAGCGAACGGAGCGTAAATGACAGTTTCTGCTGCGCAGTAGGTGTCACGGGTCTCGGAGTGATGGAGGACGAGGAACGCCAGTAAAAAAAAGGAAAAATAAAAACAAACGCAGAGTCAGGAGCAGACGAGACCGTTGCCAATGCACGGGCTTAACACGGACGACAAGCCGCGTGTGTTTCAGACGATTACTGTGTCCATATATAGAGCATACGGCACTTGCACGGGTGCGCGCTGCGAGCCACGGTTCAGCGTCCCGCGCAAGCAGACGACTACAATGGCGCGCACGTGCACACGATACAAGCGAGCAGACGATAGCGCGACGTCGGGTACACCGGGGCGTTGCACCGTTTCGTTAACTCTTCTTCAACACACTCTGGCTGGGCACGCGTAGCAACGTCGCCAGAATGCACAATTTTAGCGCAAGTGTGTCTCCCTTCTCTTCCGATTCATTCTGGTCCGCGTTATCAGGTGGGCATACGGGGCGAAACAATAAGTCGCCGTTCGAGCCTAAGCGGTATCTTGACAACCGGTAGCCGAGAGTCCACGAGAGAGACACGACCACCAAACACTTCGCGGCTTTTCCGACGCGGGCACTCCTCCCCAACAGGTCCGAACGGTACGGGACGAAAGCGCCGAATCGACGCAAAACTGTCGGTTTCAAGTGGACACGTCTTTTCGGACACGCCTCACAACGCAGCGCGTCGACCAGGAACGCCCAAAGCTTCCTGGTTGGCCTAAACACCAAACACTTTGCGGCTTTTCCGACGCGCGCACTTCCCCGACAGGTGCGAAGGGTACGAAACTACAGCGCCGAATCGAAGCGAAGCTGTCGGTTTCAAGTGGACACGTCTTTTCGGATACGCCTCGCAACCTAGCGCGTCGACGAGGAACGCCCAAAGTTTCCTGGTTGGCCTAAGCACAAAACACTTTGCGGCTTTTCCGACGCGCGCACTCCCCCGACAGGTGCGAAGGGTACGAAACTAAAGCGCCGAATCGACGCGAAGCTGCCGGTTTCAAGTCGACACGTCTTTTCGGATACGCCTCACAACCTAGCGCGTTGACTAGGAACGTCTAACGGTTCCTGGTTGCCCTTCAGCAACCCGTGAAATCAAGGTCGCACCTTAATGCAACAAGCAGCGTGTATCGAGTCGACGTCTACGAAACGACTCGGCAAAGCTGCTGCGTTTTTTTTTTTCAAACAGCATTTAACGCCAGGAACCAAACTCGTTCTTCCCCCGGACACAGCAACGGAGAAGTCACGCCTCCGGTAGGCAAATGAATTAACAAACGGTTTCCTTACGAGTTAAAAACTTCGAAAGCAGGGGGTGGAAGTGCGCTTTACAGCGGCAATCTCGCACAAGGGAGAGACCGGGTGATTGTCTAGGAGGATCACCTTCGTCGCGCAGCACCACTTCGTGTGGCTAGTTCCTCTGAAGGCTTAGAGGCGGAGCGTCTCACTCACAAATAGCACACTATACTCACAGAATGAACACAGCGCGCGGACGCTGCTGTCATAGAGAAAATATCTCGACACTTCTCTTATCCTGTTCTCCTATGACATCCAAAAAAATAACGATCAGAGGTTACAGCTTTCCACGAGATAGGCCCACTCTAAAATGAAGACGGGTTATTGAATTTTCTTCTTTCGCTACCACCACCGCTTTAGGTCCAAAGTGTTCTTCCTAGGCTTCGCACGCGACGAAAAGCACAGATTTGTACGTCGCGAGAAATTGAGTTCTAGTGTTTAAATCCACGCGCCTGTAAGGAGTTCAAAACTAACAGTCAGCTGATTTATGCTTAGTTTGTTTGGTCTTAGTTTTGTTTCATAGAGAGAAAAAGCTTTGTCCCATAAACCACGTGTAACCACACCGGAGGCTAGGCAAAAAAAAAAAAAAAGGACGCCGAACAACGAAAATATTTTCGAACCTGCCGCACCCTTAGCTCGGGCCGGTATATGCGCAGGCACGCAGGAGCTTATTAAGAAACGTTGGGCGTACCCCGAACGAAGGTCTCGCCGCCAGTCGCGATGCGACGAGAACGACAGAGATGACACCGGTCGGCATCCGGGGAGAAGTCACGGACAAGGAGCAATTTCAAAAGCGCGACAGACAGCGCTATCGATAAATCTCCCCCCGCAAGAAATGACGGGGGAGGAAAAAAACAATATGGCGATGAATTCTCCTCCAATATTTCTCCAAATCCGGTGCGCCACCTAGTGGCCGAAACGACGAAAATAAGGAAATATGTTCTTTGAGAGCAGCCCGAAAATATTTTACGCGCAAAGGCGTACAGAAATAACAAAAAACAGCCGCCTCAGAGAGCCTTCGAGGCGCGGAAATCTTTCAAGAGCTCTCCATCCTTGTCGCTTGCAGTCTGGAGACTCCTGGCGGGACTTCGCACTTTTTTTACCAATTTCTTTCTTTTAGTTTCGATTTTTTTTCCGAAACTTAGCTCTCGAAGAACTCCGAAAACTAAAATAAAGTGATATCGATGAGCACAAGGAGATGACTACAGAATTCCTACGTGGACTTTTTTTCTTGTAGGGAATCTGTGCTTGTACGAACCGAAAGCTCTTGTGGAAGCGGATCTCACCGGACACTCGAAAAAGTTTTAAAGGGGGAAAACAAAAAATATGTACATGTACGTATGAAAATATACACAGAGACGGGCCACGCGAGGATTGAGACGGTCTCTCAGCACCAGGTCGAAGCCAAGCACCTGACACAAGGACTCGAAAACAACGGATCACACTATGATCCCCAAGATCTCTCTGTCCAATTTCTCATCTCCTATTTCTCATCTTTTTCTTACTGCAGAAATATGCCCCACCTACACAGTGCAGTACGAAAACTACTTCTTGCACAGCAGAACCACGCTAGAGCCCAGTAAAAAGAACTAGAAAGGGTTCAAAAATAACAACCCGGAAAAGCAGACGCTGTGAGCAGATGCAAACTGGATAACCCTCGCTCACAAAGTCACGTTAATGTCACGATAGAGGGACAACTTTCAGATTTTTTTTTGGCTTACGTTCGACTTCCTCTACAAAGCCAGCAGACGAGACAAAGCAGGCAGACGAAACCACGGCGATCGGGTATGCAAGCACGCGCACGCCAACAGATGGCGCCACAAAGCCCGCGCAGGAAACGCCACCTGACGGAACTTGAGATAAGCCGGCGCGACGGGAAGGACTTATCCAGGGGGAAAACTCGAAAAACACACCTGATGTACCAGAGAGACCCGAGCACCTCAGCGAGATCCGGCACCGTTTGACGCCTGGTTCCGGCGCGCGAAAGCCGCTTCCGTTTTGTTGTTGTTTTTGTTTTGTGTTAGGAGGTATGCAAGGCAGGCGACGCTCCCGTGTCACACGGGACCGGCTCGAGCAAACAGCAGCACACACCGAAGAGAGCCAGAACTTCCGGGAAGCGGATTACGGGAAGCCGACGTGAGCGCAGCTGCTCGAAAACTTCGCATTGCTGAACGAAAGCCCGAACGACACCGGCTGCGAAAACGCTGAGTCACGTAGGAAAGCCCGCACAGAGAGCCCCCCCCCCCCCTTTTTTTTTTCCTATTCCTTTTTAAGCTTGATCACCGGAAAAAAACGAAAATTTCTTAACGCTGCGTTAACCGACACACGAGTACCTTCCTATCGCGAAAAACAGAGAGATTAGCCCCGTGAAAACTGGGCCGTTAATCTTTTTTTTTTGCGCGTTCTCCTATATGGGCACCCGTATGCCCTTTATGCCTGCTCGCGTTTAATCCCTTCCACAGATCTCCCCGCGCAAACACAGACCCCGGCGCTGTGCTCTGTGTACCCCCCGTATTAAGTATGCACAGTCGGTGGCACGCTGTCGCAGTTCAGATCGTGTCTGCAATCCCGCCCCCTAGATAATTCTGAAAACTTCGCCGATAGCGCAGCTTATAACGTGGTTCTCCCTGCTTTTCTCGATCCTTTCCCTAACGTAGTCACACAGGGTAAAAGGAAGACAGAAATTAATAACCAGCGCCTGAGTCGTTTGCACCTGCCACAGGCGACTGCCTTTTTTTTTTTGTTGTTGTTCAACGCGTTCAATTCTAAGCCGCTAACAAGGGGCTTTCAAACGTTGAAACTATCCCTTTTCGGGAAGAGCTTGTATAACACGTGGTCCCTGTGAGCTTCCCTAAATAAGCTAACGAGCTCACTGTGTCCCCGAGCAGGTTTTCTTGTTTCCTTGAGCCTGAAAGAGGTAGTAGGGAAAGGTGAGCGCTTTCATGCGACCGTTATTCTCTCGAACAATAGATACAAGCTCGCTGAGGGATACCTTATCGATATACGTATGGAATGAGCGAAGCACCCCAGTCAACAATACACACACTTAGAGATTGTCAGGGAGGACAACCGGGTAGGTGTATACTTCCTTCCCCTGTATACGCCACAAAAAGGTGTATCCTTTGTGTATATAGCGGATGGAGGTATATAGTTCCCTTTTCTGTTTGTTAGGCCTAGTTGTTTTTATGCACTATGCGTCCCTTCCTTTCAGCTTATTACACTCTCCTTACTTTTAGTTTACCTTCGTCCTCTCCACAGACACGCACTTCTTCCTATTCTCGCGTTTTCTGCGCATGCGCCGTTCCCTTTTTCCCTTTCTTGTCCTCGCTTTAACTCCCTCGGCGTCACTTTCGCCCAGAGCGGCCCACGGTTTTAGTCGAGTCAGTCTGGCGTGAATAGATCGACCGCGATGCTTCGCCGAACGGGGAAGTTGTTTGGAAAGTTGTCAGCACCAGACGCGCGCGCCCGGGGCGGCCGGATGTCCCTGCCAATGTAGCCGCCCAGCCGAACGGGTTTTTTTCCCCTAAACGGGAAAGGAATCACGGGAGGCACAGATCGACAATTGCAGAGATAATACAGACAATGGGATGAAGACAAAGAAATGGAAAGTTGAGATTAGGCACTGTACCCAGAAGGAGTTGATCGACAAGGTAATCCGGTGTACGCGGTCAGAGCACTGAAAGTGGAACTGCACCCGAAGGGGGGATCGCAAATGAAGCGGTGTAGTCAACAGAGGAGCACGTAATGCGGTGTATGAGGTCCCGAACAGCACTGGAACTACACCCGAGGGGCAATGCTGCAAACGAAGAGGCCGGTCGCTCCGGTATGCAAATTGGTGCTCAGGAGACCGTGTTCGGTCGATACCGGTAGTCAGTCTAGCGGCCGGGTATAGGCGAGGCTGGTGTGTGGGGATAATTGTTTAGTCCCAACGGGCGAGTTAATTAACCAACAAACAGGTAACGAGCAAAGCGGACGACGCTGGAATAAGCGCGACCACTAACGGCCCCTGGTGAGGACGAATAAGTTAACGTCGATACAGGGACTGCCGCTTAAGCCACTTTCTTTCCTTTTCTGTTTCGAAATGTAGGCGTAAAACGAAACTCGCAGTATAGCGAAACGGCGCCGCTAATGCTGCCTCGATCACGTGACGGGGAGGCGAAACTGCTCGGTTCGTCCAAAGTACGACCGAGGAGACCTCAAACACTGCTCGGCTTGGCGTGCGCTCTTGAAGTACGCTTCCGCGATGTTTACACAAGCTTTAGAGTTTCCGATTTAAGAAAGCGTGCAATTTCCCTCACAAAAAAGAAAAACCTTACTGCAAGACGTGAGCAGGATTACTGCGCCACAAAAAAACAGATAGAAATACCAGGAAAACAAGCAAACGTATTCGTTTTTTTTTTCACAGAATTTGAAACAACTCCTCGTTAGCAGTACACACGCAAAGCGAAGAACACCTACAGGAGAAAGAAGTAAAAGGCAAGGACGACAGGTATTTACCGACAATGCAAACGAGTTAGGATATCAGAGCACCCTGTCTTGTTTTCTTGCCTGCCGCTCTGACGGCGAAACTAACGCAACTACGCCAAATTACAGGCCGACCGTGGGGACAACGGCGGCAATGTTTAACAGCTTGCGAAAAAGAATCTAGCCCGAGCTCGGACACTGATGAGCGGCCAGAAAACGAAGCTTCTTCCCGAGACCCAACACCGCTTGTCACTCGCTGTCCTCGCCTCTCTTGCCTCGCTGGTGTCCCAGGAAAAGAAGGGAGGGGGGTTGGAAACGACCGAAATCAATTTCTCGTTACCGAAGCGGCAACAGCGTGGGAGAAGATTCCCGCCGCCTCACGCGCTGGACGCGCCAGTTACGCAACGAAAATGGGAGTTCGATCCTCCCCGGCAAGCGACCAGCTACAGCTGAGGCGGAAGACGCGAATCTGGAGACGCGTGCCGAGTACAGCTGGCCGCGTGTGTCCGGGAATGGACGAAATTGAAATCGAAACTATAGCACTCGTTCGAAGTTTCTCCCGCGTTATATCCTTCGACTTCCCTCTCGGTTTTCCTAGTTGTATTCCTTACTCTCCAGTGTACCGATAGTGTTTGGTAATGCGCTACTCAAATATTTCCTACGCATGGAAGGACCAACTAAGACTACGTAGAACCTCGACGTCCAACGGAATGACGAAACAAGCGAAAGTAATTAACGTCCGTAATGTTCTTTTCCGTCACAAGGAAATGCGAATATATCCACCGCTGTTTTGTTGTTGTTGTTTTTCGAGCCTCAAACGACCATCCGCCCCTTAGTAAAAACGCCCCTCCGTACTTTCAGTGTCGGGACAGTTTTGCCTCAAGCCGCCTACACCGTAGTAGGTCAGCCGTTGGATTCAATTACTTCCAACCAAGATTGTTCAGAAACAGGCTACACAAAAGCAGGCCTGACTTATTCACGAGACTCAAAGCGCGGTACAGGGAAGCACGCCAAGCTCGAACGTTAACTGCGAGTTAGGCTATGTTATATGTTATATATGTTAAGCGAATGCCCCGCGAACGACTGCAGAAGCGCTGCGGCTAGCCGTGCCAAGCCTAAGCTACGTTGAGGGGAAGCAAATATGTAATCCAATCTTCACACCTGTTGGTCAGAACAAGTGGACTTAAACGGGGAGGAAATTAAGGTTCGAGTCGATTCGACCATTTATTTTCTTCGTTTTCTCGCTAATTAATCGCGTTACAGCCAGTCAGCCTCCGAGCCTACAAGGGACAACACTTTTAAAATGTGTGTCCTAAACGGATTAAATTGTAAAAAAGAAAAGGCGAGAAAAAAAGCCTGCTCGAACCTCACGTCGGCGACAAGCGCGGAGACGAAGAATTCGTTATTTCTTCAGCGCGACGGATAAACGTTCCTGAAAAATTCAGAATCCTTTCAACGCCTTCTTTCTAAGTTCAACTTCCCTGGATTCCCCCTAATAAGCAAAAAAGTTCAACAAAGGAAACAGGGGGAAATACGAACCAGGAGACCGAGGCGGGAATTAGACGATAAATAAGAGAACAGCCAGTCTAAGACCTCCCACCCGGGGAAGTTCGACACAATGAGCTAGTTTTCAGGGTAAGCGAGAAGAAAAAATAAAAACACCTCAGAGGCGGTGAAAGATTTGAGCCGCGATTTATGCGACGAGGCAGATAAACGTGTTTGCTAAGCGTCGGCTCCGATATTTTTCTTTCCCTTTTTTTCGCTTAAAAAACTGTTCCAAGACAGCTTTCGATACGCGTGCCACTCCAGACGCCCTGGTAGACGTTAAATAAACTAGCACAGCGTCGGTATAAAGCTACCAAATATACGAGCTGGACAGCTACAGTCGTTTAGTAACAGCTACGTCAGGTTTGGTTAGCTTACCTCGATAAGGGTGCTGTTCCGACAGTCGTTCGGCCTCTACACCTGCTCAGCGGAGCCTCACCGAGGCGTTTATATCATTTTTTTGCTAACAGGAAAACTATAAATAAACAAAAAAACAGGCTGATCTTGGATAAGCACCACAGCTAGGACGTGCTCGCACTCAGAAGCAGCAGCAACAAGTAAGGGCGCTAAAGAGGCCTCTAAAGAGTGTTTCTGCCTACCACAGAGGGAGAAATAGACGCACGTACAAAAAGAAGAAAACACAACAGCGGAATGACTTAGGAGACAGGCATATATCAACGCGACGACAGGCGTGGTCGTTAGCGGGGTTTCCGCGGCTGAAGCCAAGAGGAGAGAAAATGAAACGAAAAAAAAAATTCAAGCGAAAAAGAAAGAGCGAACCCGGAGGATGTGGCCCGAGGAGGAGGCTGTCTCCTCAGGGGAAAAGGGCTAAAAACGAAATAACAATAACACAAAAAAAGGCACTCGAGCGCTAATAACGTGCAAAGGGAGAGGCGCCGATGGGGCAACAGGGGCTCCTCCAACGTTCAAGCCTGGCTGAGAGAGAGATGGCACAGTAAAGAAAGAGGGAGGAAGACGCAAAAACAAGGCAAAAAACAGAGAGAAGGCGACGAAGAAAGACAAGTTTTGACGCGGTGTGCGAACAATACACGTCGTCCTGTCTTTTCTCGGACTGGGGGGGGTTAGACAGCTGAGGCTTCGCCCAGAGTGCTCGAAGAGCGTCGGGTCCCTCCAGAGAGCAAAAAAGTCCGACCAAGAAACAAACCTGTACCGAAAAGCAGCGGACAGGTTTGGGAGAAAGTATTATCCTAGAATAGATAATCAAGCTTCATGAAATCGCTCCAACTAGGGCTCACGAAGTGAAGTAGACCGAAACTAAGAGCAACAACCACGACAAAGAAAACAAAATTTCCGTGTAAATAGAGAAACACGCTCGGCGATAATACAAGTCGGAAAGGCAGGAACAACAAGAACACAGATAACGTAGACGAGTTCGACCAATCAACGCGCACCCTCTGTTCTGCTCTTCTTAACAGTCAGTCATTACTTCACCTTCAATCTGGTTAAGTCAACTCTCCGTTATAGTCTTTCTCGGCGTTAAGTGCAGCGTCAGCGTTGGCGCAATCTGGTTAGCGCAAACTAAGCCTAACTAGCGCGAGAAACGTGGCGGAAGAGAAAAAAAATTAGAAACGCCGGAGAGCTCGCACAGTGATGAAACGCGAGCTACTGCTAAGCGTCGCCGTAACGCCTAATTCACGGCGAGACAGGTTTCAAGGGTGATCCGATGAACGAGCAGCTCCTCACACGACAGGTAGAAGCATAAACCTTCCGAAGTATAAAGGTAAAAAGAAGGGTGATCTTGTTTCGGGCGCCAGAGAGCTATTGAAGTAGCGCTTCAGGTATCGCTTCAGGGTGCCGGAGTAATATCCGACGACACTTCAAGCTCAGACGAGCAAAAATTGGTTGACGCAACGCTCGAGGAGGCGCAAAAAGATGATTGGATGTTTACGAGAGGTGTTTGGGCTAGACTTCGAAAATAACGGGAGGTTAGTCAACTGCCGGGTCGGCAACGAATCGAAAAACCGGATTACGTCACTCTTACAACAAAAAAAATCCGGGTTGTAGCACGTCGTCCACAATCCTCGCGAAGCTTAGTGGAGCGTCAGCGACCTGTTCTATAAAATGACTGGGATTTTAAAGCTTATGGGTGACGTTACCTTGCTTTAGAGGCGGATTTAACTGTAAGCTCCTAGGATCACCCGAAACAGACGGCCGTCTCGATAGACGGAGATAGTAAAAAAAAAAGAAATCAGGACGCTACGACAGTTTCTCACTGGTTTTTAAGGAGCTACGTGGCGAGTCTTTGGAAGAAAAGCACGGTACTCAAGAAACAAAAGGTTTCGGGGTCGATGAACGATTGAGGAGAAAAGCTGAGCTGACCAAAGGCAGAAATGTCGAAATCTCTCTATCAAGGAACAGTATATGCAATCAGTAATCCTTCGGGAATCGAAGCTTACACCGCCTGAGACTGCGCAACCAGACAGGATTATCCCCTAAAACTCCCGAGAATCGCGGCACAGAAAGGGGGCGTCCCCTAATCTCTCTATCCGCCTCCGCCAAACTGCTGCAAGTCTCTGTCAAGCGCTTTCCCCAACAAAAAAAGCAGAAAGCGTAAACAAAGAATCAAGTTCCCCGGCAAGCAGACGACAGAGATAACTACTTTCTCTCCGGAAACCGATCAAAAAAATCACCAGACGTCCGAATACGCCGATAAAAAGCGGAACTGTCACTTTCAGATACCGCCGCTGCCTTTTCAGCCAGAGCAGGACGCGCCCGTAACGACCGTTACAACACTGGGGACAGCCGGATAGAGAGATATATAAGAGTTCCTATTTCTCCACCGTGGCAGAAAAAAAAAAAAAACGCGCAAGACGAAGCCAGAAGCCGCGAGCAAAGCCAACCAAAGGCGCAGCCGTAGTCGGTCAATCGGATCGACTTTCTCGGGAGCGGCGCGAGTCTCGGCTAAGAGGAGTTCGTACTATAGAGACTTCCCACGATACAGAGTATCAGAGCTCGCGGATGCCGCAAGACATTATCCCAGAAACGAAGCCGAGATTACCGCGCCGTCTGCTATACCCTCACGGCACACACAGCAGACGAACAGAACGAGAGTTACGCAGACGAGGACTATATGTGAGAGGCGAGGGGGGCGTTGCCACGATACGTATGAGCGAATGACGGAGCGAGAGAAAAAAGGCTTAGCAATTAGTAATTGGCGCCGCAGGATGACTGACCCAATTACCCAGCGTACTCGTCCAAACGACGAGCGCACAAGGACACAAGCAATGAGCAAAGGGAGAGAGGGGGAGGGGGAATGGAGGTGCAGATTTCGCGTATCTCACTGCTCGGATTAAGTTACTCTCATTACTTGCTCGAGCGGAGTGATAAGAGAAAGAAAACGCAGATGAACAGATAAATAAAGGCCCAACCGACGTATCCGGTTTCGCGAACACTCGGCAGACGAAAAGCGTGACACCCGAACGCAGACGAAATTACGCGCGCCGCTGCTAACGCGATACGTCGAACGAGCGAAGCACGAGCGGTCGGTTTCGCGCGAATGTATGGACGAAGCGAAATGGCGAAGGCGGGAAAAAATTTTTCAAAAAACAGAAAAAGTGCTTGCAAATCGCGCTGCGCGACCGACGCTTTCTCCCTGTAGCTGCAGCGTATGTATTAATCGACCCGCGGCCGAGTTTTCCGCCGTCCTTACGATCGAGCAGTCCCGCCGGGGCAGTCGGACATTACGACTTAATTAACGAACGCCGCCTGCGACTTGTATGTTTCTCTACTCACTATTTGCTTCCCTTCGATCGAGGAATTGTTCTCGAACGGCGCTGGGTAAATATTTGGCGGTTTCGGACCAAGACAAGACAGTTTTCGCCTCGGTCCTAGGTAACGTGTCCGGTGGGGCGCGAAGTTTGTAGTCGTTAATGCCGACTGAACAGAGATAAACGAGCGTCAGGATTAAGAGATGTTCCACAGCCTGTGAAGAGGAGTACAGTTAGAAGGAAAAAAAGACGTAATTCGCGATTACCGAGAAAAGTCTTTCACAACACTGGCTGGCGGGGAAGCCAAAGTTCTCGGGGAGGCTGAAGAGGAAATGAAGACAGATAGCGAGAGTCACGCAGATAAGATAAAACTTAGAGATTAGAGAGGATATAATAAGGCAAGTGCGTTCCAAGAAAGCTGAGCGGGTATGTTTTAAGACCTATAGGGAGCCTGGAAAGATTAGCAAAACGGGCTGCCGCAAAGATCACACGACAATACTTTTTTTTTAAACTATAACTGATTGTCACCGCAATTAAAAAAAGATTTCACCGAGGCTAAAAAGCCGCGAAGAAGACGAAATACCAATAAAATATCCAAACTACCAAGGCTCAGCGCCTAAATGAAGGACAAGGAATTCTGGGTAAAAAAAGTTAGCGTAATGGGCGAAAGAATGGGCGTTTACGAACTGCTGGAGGGGATCAAGAGATTAGTCAGCCCGAGGGAAGCTCCACATACGATTAATGGGCGCTAGAAACGATAACTATCACGAAGACTAACGAGATGATCGATGAGACACCAGGATTACGAAAAACAAGACGACTTCAGATCGGCAACAAAGAGCCGATGTTCACAAGACAACCGGAGGCTACAGACAGCTCAAGATTTGATTAGCGGGAGTTATCCAAGAAATTCGCGAGAATTATTAGCAAGAAAACGTGCGTAGGGCCCAATAATTAGTTAGCAACGATAAGCCCAGGTACTGCGGAGCACATTAGCACAGTCATAATTAGAGTACTGTTCGAACCACGACTGAGTAGCAGACGTCACCGCACCAAAAGGAAATGGGGGCAATCAGGATAGCAGACGACAGAGCCGCAGGAGCAGACGGGGCGAGCTAAATAGCAGACGGTGCAAGGGGGGGAATAGCAGACAGTCGGCGTGCCAGAAACAGACGAAACAAACGGAAGAGCAGACGACAGAAAGACCCCGACGTCCGCAGCAGCAGACGACAACGGATTTGGCGGGGAAGCAAAAAGACAAGGGGGGACGTACGCCCGAACGAGCGCTCTCCCGTATCAAGTGAAGCGCAGAGTCGTTTCCGACCGACTTCTAGGCACGACCCGCAAATGCGAGCGACACGGTGCGGGGGGAGAATTATTCGATCCCTCTTCCTGTGTGACGCCACTTCCTGCTGCGTTTGTTGCCTTTTCTCTGCCTGGCAAACGGTTAAGGGCAGACGACGGAGACAAAATTCCGTAGCAACAACGTCACAAAGCTCCTCTCTTTTCCAGAAAAAAAAATAAATATATAAAAAACAGAGCGCACGTCAAGCTTGTACAGGTATTGTATTCGGAAAGGATGTGTAACTCTTTTTTTTTTTACAATTTTTGTCGCCTATGTGGTAACGACTTTTTTTAAGACACCTTCCGGTGACTATACAGCTAATGAAATGTATGTGAGATATCGTCTGCTAACTTGTTAAAAGGGGGCCATAGGGTCAAAGTCTAAAGGAGGCTATACCAATCGGTAAACGAAATGAATGAAAAAAAAAGCCCTTTCAGGTCAGTCAGCAGCGCTCACCACAAGCGAAGCTTTCAAATGTTAAGAGTCGTTAACGTTTATTTGAGACAGGATAAAAAGGAGATAGTAGTTTAAAGTAGGTCACCGGGTTTGCACGCACGCTGCTTAAACTGTGCTTCTAAACAAACAAAAACAGACAAGAGGTAGAGCTAATCTGTTTTGTTTTTTTCTTATCAAACAGTTTTTTTAAGTCTTCTCTGTACACCTGTACCTGCCTGCGCTTCGGGTTAACCACGACCCCTCTGAAAATCAAGCGCCCTAAGCTACATTAAAGAAAAAATTAATAACAAGAAAGCAATCTACCAAACTGGAATCCAGGTATGCGCGCACAGCCTGGAAGGGCCTACAAAACGCGTTATCTCGCGCCACTTATTCTGAAAGGAACCCCAATGGGCCGCTATAATCGATTGCGAATGACCACCGCTTTGAAAGCAGACAGGAACACAAAAATCAACCTTTCCGAAGCGCAGTCCCCCGGAGGGGGTTACACGCGTGACTTCCTTACTTCGAACCGCCTCGCTGTTGGCACGAGCCTCTAAACTCCCCCCAATACAGTTAAAAAAAAGCAAGCTGCAATTCAGGCCAGCTATGTCCAGCAGGTGGTCCGCTCGGGGCTTAGAGCAGCTGCGATAGATCAATCCGATATCGAATTACCATCGATCACCGTACTCATGCCTTGGGGCGCCGGGTAAGGTTCGCGGGCGCCTACAAGAAACGCACTGCGAAGCAGGTCCTGCGGGGCTGAATATATTGGCCTTAAAAGCGCCTACAGCCGTGTGGGGGCGCTGAGGGAAGATAAAGCGAGTTGCAGGTGATAAAGCGGTGACCACCACCACTGAAGGCGCACACTTCGACGCTGACTTGTCTGAGGTACGGATTTGTGAGCGCTATACACAATACCTCGACGAAGTGCGAACTCGCTTTCAGACTCGCCGGCCAGCAATAATTCGTCTTGTACCGAAGGAAGGAAGGAAGGCAGGAATAGAAAAAATAAAAAAATAACGTTCGGCTTTCCGGAGGACGCCTTTCTGCTTCGAAAGGGGAAAAAATAATATATATGTATGGCCGGCCGTCGGCACGCTGGGCGATCTATCTGTACGCGAGGTGTTGGTTGTATAGTGAGTTGTGTAAGCGCTTGGGCGGTGAGCAACGCGTCGTGTTCGATCGGTCTCTTCAAAGACAGAGTGTTTATTTCGGCTCCTTGTTTTTGATTCGCCACGTTAGGCGCGATAACGCCTGCAAGCGCAAAGGTGTCCAGAAGTTAGAGTTCTCAATGGGACGGAGAAATGAATGATTCGACGGCACTCGGCGCGGCTCAAACTCTTACTCTTCGGAGAAAAAAAAAAGAAAAAAAAATCGCGCTTTAGAGACAGATTTATATTGGATTTGGCTCGGCCCGCGACACCCGCTCGCCGAAACTGCGAATAGCGGTGCGCTGCGCGTTGGTCGGTGCGGTGTAAAGCTTTCGGCTAATTAGTGACTCTATAAACTTTGCAATTAACTCGAACTGGTTAGAAGTAGCGTCCAGATCAGCGTTTGTAGCAAAGTCCTGCGATCATAACCAGGGTGACTCTATACGGAATAGAAAAACGATAAAAAAATCGATAGAGAGGAGAAAATTAACTCCCGCAGTAATGGAATGAATTCTCTTGCGGAATAAACAGGAACCGATCGAAAACCTGAATAAAAGGCCCGAGTCAGTCTCTACCTCCCGTATCTGAAAATCTCTTTTGAAAACTTTTTGCGCCGTTCTATAGGGCTTGCTTTTGTCCGGATTCAGATCCGTGAAAGGCAAAGCCAGATAAGCGGCTGCTCATATGTTGGGTGCTCTATATCCCCGCTCGCAAGGTTTGCGAAAATACGCAAAGTAGGGCTCACTTTTCGTGTCACTGATTTTTTGGAACCTTTTGTGGCTGGCACACACAGGGGTACAAAATCTGCGTCGCAAACCGTACGAAACTCTATAGCGAGGCCAGCCCTAGAAATTTAGGGAACGACGGGAAATCGCTATTTTCTTCCCTATCGTTAGGCGCCGTTTTACACGACAGAAGCAGAACAGAGGACGTCGAAATTGGAACAACGGGGTGCAAATTAACGCCTTTCCGGACTATGCAAAAGATATAGTAGAGACCAGATCGAATGGATGCGATAAAAAAAATCAACACCGAAGAAACACCAGACAGCACCTGCCGATGTCGATAAGCAATCGATAATAAGCCGTGCCAAGCAGCAATAGCCAAGAGCAGGCTAAGCTTATTAAATATGTTAAACCTTATGTATCGTGGTAAAGAAAGTACAGGACTCACCTAGAAACGGTACGATGCAGAGAGATAAGTAGGTTTTACCACGAGGCGTATGCAACGGTACGAACTGCGAGATAAGGGCCGCGGAGACCGTAAAAGTTGGTGAGTTACCGGTTGCCGAATAGGAAGGCCGTAGATAAAACTCGCGTCTCAAGGAACGCGGCCGTCGCGTAATCTTAAACGATCGTGGACGCCACCTATCCCACCAAGAACATATTCTTTTGCCCGCAAGGTAATAAAACGGCAGGTGCAAAGTCTAGAGAGACCCACAATCACCAAGAACGGCACCACCACAACACTGCAGTCGACGACGGTCGACAGAATCGGCGACACGACTGAGTCACTCAAATCACCACCACAACCACAGATCACCACAAACCACTCGCACAGAGTCGACTCCACGACGGATGTTCCCGCGTAGCACGAAATCGCACCCGGCAGGGATAATGGCCGCGGCAATGCAAGCAGCGAAGGGTCCGGAGTGATTGCACTGGCTGATCACTTTCAATCACTCGCCCACAGAAAGCCAAAAAACGTGTCGCCGCAGTGCACGCGCAACTAGCGAGAACACAAATCACTAAAATCGGGGGCTGAATACCTCCAAGTCTGAGCTAGCGCGTGTAACACAGGTGCTGTGGTCGAAGTCACGACTATTCACTAATCAGCCTAGTCAGACTAATCAAGCTTAATCAGTGAACGTGACAGCCGCAGTGAACAGTTAAGTGGCCCTGCGAACATCACCCCGGAGCGTCACCCACACACTCGCGGAAGAAGCTGCGAGTTAGAAGTCACCACGGAGTCACTTTTGCGCGGCATACAAGGGGCTAGCGCAAGCAATGATGCAACACGCGTAGATCGTCATCCACGTCACACCGACGCCACCGTAAGTCACTTCCAAGACAGCCAGTAGACGAGAAATACGCCAATCACTCTTCCACCACACAGTCACTCCGGCATTCACTCCACACACTTCACGAGTGACTCGACTGTCACGCTCGCCACCGAGTGATCCGGAAGCAATAGACGCACAAAATAAAAGTCGCTGCACTGCTCAATCACCGCCGCTAAGTAGCACAGGCGCGTGGCCAAACAGAGAATCGAGAAATGCGTTGTTCGAAATCTCGCCCAAGAAAGCGAAACAATTCGGCAACGAAAAGTAAGTCGGCAGCGTCGACGAAGCGCCAAGCAAGAGACACTCACTACACCCACAGTGCAAACAAAAATTCCTGCGCGTCACTGCCCCCAAGGAGTCACCCAAGCGGCGACGGGAAGAGTCACAGACCAAGCTAAACCGGCGCACGCTGCATCAGAGTCGCCGGTGCTCAGTTCCCGCCCTGGCAGCGGTGCAGTCCTCTGCGGCAGCGCGTCCACATGGAGCGAGCGGGCGCGCGGAGCGGCTCAGGTGAGGAGAGTACCGGGTGTGCCGGAACCCGGCGCCAAGCGAGGCAGCGCGCGTGTTGTGGGGGGCGCAGCCGCAGCGGCGTCGCCGCTCGAAACGGGAACTCCCACTCCCGGGCCGCGCGCGCGCGAACTCGAACGCGCTCATTTTAGATCTTTGTTTTCCACGCCACCGCCGCGCCCCCTCCGCCTCTATCCCAAAATGCCAAAGGAAAGAGCGAGGAAGAGAGAGAGAGAGTAAGAAAGGAGGAGGGCAAAGCGAGAAAGAGAAACGCAGGAAAGAGTGCAAGCAGAACGCCGAGAAAGCGGTTCAAGGCACAAGTCCCCCCACCCCCACCAGTCTAGGGAAACCGAAACCGAAATTACCACACTCGAATAAACAGATTGCAGAAGATTAGAGATGAAGCGCTTCCCCGCCGCGGTGGCTCAGTGGTTAGGGCGCTCGACTACTGATCCGGAGTTCCCGGGTTCGAACCCGACCGCGGTGGCTGCGTTTTTATGGAGGAAAAACGCTAAGGCGTCCGTATGCTGTGCGATGTCAGTGCACGTTAAAGATCCCCAGGTGGTCGAAATTATTCCGGAGCCCTCCACTACGGCACCTATTTGTTCCTCTCTTCTTTCACTCCCTCCTTCATCCCTTCCCTTACGGCGCGGTTCAGGTGTCCAACGATATATGAGACAGATACTGCGCCATTTCCTTTCCACCAAAATCCAATTAGAGATGAAGCGGCCATCGCTGGCGAATGGGGCGCCATCTGGCCGTGGGTCCCCGATGTGAAAAACCGAAGAAATTGTCCAATCCATGAATTTCGAGTCGACGTAAGAAGAACACACCCGAAATGGCCGAACTAAGTGCTCCCGAGTGTTACGCAAAAACAAACAAAAACCACGCAAAAAAAAAGCATCGACAATCCAGCCAAAATCAGCGACAGCGGAGTCATCACAGAGGGCAATGAAATTAGCAAGACATCGCATATACTGGGATATGGGCAGACCTTTATTTTTTTTTTTGTCCCAAACTGAGGCGCTAAGGGGACAGTGACGAACTATTTTCGTTACTGAATAACGGAAATTGATAATAAAAAAGTACTTCCTCGGCAAACCAGCCCCGAGGAACTCGCTTCCATCACTAAATGAAATTCAGACGTCATCAAGATATTAACCTCGCCTTCTCCCTTGAGTACGGGCCAAAATAAAGAGGTAGGCATTAACACTCACAACACTGTTCCTGCTTCGGGTTTCTTAATCAAGTTTCGCCCAGCATTCTAAGCAAGTACAGTAACTGCTCGGACAGACGACGGTCTTGGGTTCGGGTCCCGGGCTTAGTTTCTCTGCTCGGTGAATTTTTTTTTTTCAATTTTTGCACTTTTCCTTTGTACGTAGCTCAGCCAGGGCGAATTATGATGGATAATCACTCCGTCGATGAAAGGAAACTCTGGTAGCTTTAAAACATGATCCTACGGTCTTGAAGTGTCTCTGCTTGAATATTTATGATATTTACGCCATCCTCAGGGCTCTAACCAAGGGAATAAACCAGCACACTGGGCTGACATATATTCGAATGAACACGGTACCATGGTTAGCGCCACGGAACATACACAATAAGGTAGATGAAACCGTTACATTAAGACTGAAGCAAGAGTGAAGGTAAGAATAAACAAAAAATGAGTCCATTGCGGGACCCACATTGGAGCAATGCGTAAGCATTGACGCCTCGTCACCCCTCTTTGCTTCTGTTTACTCAACTCGACGTCTCTCTTTGCTTCACTTGTTCCCTTCTCCTCACATTTACTCAGATAAAGCACTGCAATTATAGTCAAGTTCCATCATTCCCCATTTCGAGCTTTCGATCTTGGCGCCACGCTACGTTTTCAAATTTAGCGCCACGCTTCGCTCCGTCCACACTTCCGGTTTTTCAGACTTGGCGCCATGTTTTAGCTCAGCCCACTTCCGATGTTTTCAAATTTGGCGCCACTTTTGCTCCGGCCCCGCCCACTTTTGGGACATTTTGGCTCTAATTAACTAATTATCCCATATGCACCTCATGACTTCCCCTGCGAGATTTTTTCATGCTCTATCTAATACAACCATTCTTTTTCTTATAATTCAAATCGTTCGAACGTTATCGTGATGACGAGCTCGTGATGACAAGAAACCGCAAACACAGCCACACAATGCTTACGCATTAATGGCCCGAGATAATCGCACACCAATGCGGGCCCATCGATCGGCAGCATTCGAAACTTCAACGCTCAAGACTATGAATCTTCCTGCAGGTTTACGCTCAGTTCTCTTGGATATGACGACAGCAGACGAAACAAAAACAAGACGCATTCTCAGACCATTAAAACGTGCCTACTCGTCCTGTCATTGAGCCCCACATTATCAACTAATATGAAGAAATCATCGACATAACGAAAGATGCTTTTGTGCAAACCTTCCAATCTTTGGCAGAGAACACGGTCCACTTCGCTCAAAAAAAAAAAAAATAATACTTAAAATGGGTGCCACAGGCGACCCGATGCAAATTCCCGACTTCTGTAGGTATACCTTGACTCCCCACCCTACGATTGTGCAACGCAGGTACACAGTCAAAAGTTCCAAAAACCTTTCCAAGGAAACATTTGAATGATATGTGGTGCTTCGATATGCACAAATGCCGCGTGAATTACCGAATGACCCAGGATTGATGGCGTGCATACGTGCTTCGTGAGACAACAGGGACCTTCCCTGTACGAGTTCTCTGCAAGACAGCCCACGCAGAGCGCTACTACCATCAATGTTTGTAAATGGTAGAAATAAATATTACCCCGGACAGCTGGCGCACTTTACACCCACAGAGCGAGGAGTTCCCATCGCTGCTGCCATGACGGAACTTCCGTGACGGAAACAAATCAGCAATGAGACCGCATGCAGAATAACCCTTTCTATAGTTATCGAACGAATAAGGTTTCGGTGCCACGTTGCACACAAATGCTCCCCCCCCCCTCCCCCCTATCTTTATTTACAAGCCTTCGCTAGCTCTCAATTGTCACTAAATACCACGCTTCCTTCTTCTTTGTTCCATTCCTCGGTGATCTTTCAAATGACACGGAAAGGCGCGTCCGTTAATATGAATCCATAATGAGGATTGACAGAGCGCAAGATAAGTCGAACATCGAGAAGCGAGCATGCACGTTACATCCGTTAGTCTGCTGCAACTTCCTTCCTTGAAGATCTTTTTTAGTTCTTTTCCTCCTTCATTTCCTTCATTCTTCCTTCTTTCGCGTACCTTTATTTCCTTGAGTCTCCCTCCCTTAACTTGTTTTACATAATTTACACACGTATATTCTTTACTTACGAATGAGATCAGGAAGTTAGAAGGCATAAGGCAGTACTCACAGCTGACACGGAATAGGGTTGTTGCTGTTGGTGTTGGTGACGATGATTATAATGATGATGAAGTAGATGATGATGGCGGCGGTGGTGCTGGATTTTAATGGCGCAAGGACAGCTTTGGCCAAAGGCCGCCATGGCACAAAATTTTTTTTTTTCGTCTGCGCAAGGCAGGGTGAAAGATCCGTTTTCCAAGCATTTCACCCCCGTTAATCCGCTCACCAGGCCGAGTGAAACCTTGTACCCATTGTACCAACACTGGGTACCAGGCGGCATTGGGGATCGAACCCCGCACCTCCGCATGCGAGGCGGATGCTCAAACCAATAGGCCACCGCTGCAGTACAGGACAGGGTTAACTGGAGGGATATGAGGGACGCCTTTGCCCCGAAGTGAATGTAGCTAGACTGATGATGAACGTTTTACGTACTATATACCTCTAGGTACTTTACGCAGCCACTAGCTTTATTTACTCCCTCCCTCCCTCCATTCCTTCACTTGCTTCTGTCTTTCTTCGTACCTCCTTTCCCCCCCTCGGTCCCTTTGTTTTCGTTTCTCCCACCGCAGAGAGCGCCAACGAAACGAGGCGCCAACAAACCCATCTGCCGCGCACCGCCACACGCTTCCCGCAGCAGAAGAGAGATACTGGCGGCCTCCGCTACATCAACACGCCGGGCAGCAGCCTTGTTTACACGACCTACCGAGATACGACCGCCGCGGGGCAATCGGCTGCGGTAAGCTAGACGAACAACGCGGCAACAGAGAAGCCCGCGAACGGCCATCCTCATGTCCGTCCGTCCGTTATGTGCCCACCCCGTCCTTGTTGTCCGTGCCTTACGGCAAAACAAAGCCGCCATCCGTGAAACAAGAGAGGAATGGAGAGGAGGGGCGCGCATCGTTGGCGCATCGCGGGGGAGACTAAGCAAAAAAAAAGAGGGCGCTCGCGCTGCATAGCGCGCAGTAAATCAGGCCGGCACGACGACGAAGGGTGATCGTTATGGGCGGCCGGAGGAGGAAGAACAACGCGCGGGTGCCTGATGATAGCGCCGCATATTATATACACGTTTACAGGACACAGGCTGCCCGGGGCGGAGTTACCGCATTCGTGCAGGTGTAATAGGGCAGCGCACACGCTGTAGTCGGGTACAACTCGAGGGCGCGGCGGCTTCTACCCGTCAAAGAACCCCCTTCCAGCCAATGGCGTCGACCGACTCTCATGACCCTGATGATGATGGACATTTTATGGCGCAGGGACATCTGTGACCAAACAGGGCCATGGCACAAGGTATTTTTCGATTACTCAAGGTGGGGTCAACGACCCATTTCCCAAGATTACACCCTGATTAACCCGAGCACCAGGCCAGAAGAAGCTTGTAGCCATTGTATCACCTGTGGGTACCCGGCGGCACTGGGGATCGAACCCCGCACCTCCCGCATGCGAGGCGGATGCGCAAACCACTATAAGCCACCGCTGCGGCCCGATTCTCATGACCGTGCTAGTGTAAAAATTCATGGAGTGGTAGATGAAAGGGGAAAATTAATCCCTTCCCTCTATGCTCGGGGATAGACCCCTCTCTCCATTGCGGCGCCGCTCCCTGAATTGTCACGCTAGCAGGGTCATGAGAATCGGCCGACGCCACTGGATGGAAGGGGGTTCTTTGACGGGTAGAAGCCGCTGCGTTCTTGAGTTGTATCCGAATATAGCGTGCTGCGCGTCGTTCCGTGTCGAACGTTTATCGACCCGCTTATAATCAAAACACAATATTTCACAGGGACACCTAATTGCATTGCGTTGGCGTCATAATTAAAAACAGTTATACACAGGTAAATACGGTAATACGGACTCGGCGTGGAGCAAGGCGAGAAAAAAAAAAAAGAACGACGGCATCAATACTGCGATGCCAGCACCAAAGGGCAGTATGTCGTTTATATTCATGTGGTTATGCCGCCTGTAACGTGGACCGCCATCAAAGTTCAGCGAATTGGAAACAAGTTATACTGCAAGAACCCGACAAGTTCCGTCCTTGGCGCCGCTCCTCGAACCCACGTTCTCTTGTCCGTATAATGCAACCCGTCTAGCAGTATTGCGCAAACACGCGCAGTCAACCAACTTCGTGCGCAATTTTTTAAAACTTCTTCCTTCCCTCCGCCCGCATGCCAAAACTGCGCTCGACGACAGCTATGCGCTCACAAACCAACATTTCCATATATACGCACGGTTGCAGGGAGTTTCATCATCTCGAACATGAGCAAGTCGACGCATCTCCGGCACTTGCGCAGCAAGAAAATTCTACCAGGATGTCACAGAGTGGATGTCAACACCTCGGTGACTTAATAATAATAATTGGTTTTGGGGGAAAGGAAATGGCGCAGTATCTGCCTCATATATCATTGGACACCCGAACCGCGCCGTAAGGGAAGGGATAAGAGAGGGAGTGAAAGAAGAAGGGAAGAGAGAGGTGCCGTAGTGGAGGGCTCCGGAATAATTTCTACCACCTGGGGATCTTTAACGTGCACTGACATCGCACAGCACACGGGCGCCTTAGCGTTTTTCCTTAATAAAAACGCCCCGCCGCGGTGGCTCAGTGGTTAGGGCGCTCGACTACTGATCCGGAGTTCCCGGGTTCGAACCCGACCGCGGCGGCTGCGTTTTTATGGAGGAAAAACGCTAAGGCGCCCGTGTGCTGTGCGATGTCAGTGCACGTTAAACATCCCCAGGTGGTAGAAATTATTCCGGAGCCCTCCACTGCGGCACCTATTCTTCCTTTCTTCTTTCACTCCCTCCTTTATCCCTTCCCTTACGGCGCGGTTCAGGTGTCCAACGATATGTGAGACAGATACTGCGCCATTTCCTTTCCCCAAAAACCAATTATTATTATTATTACTCCATAAAAACGCAGCCGCCGCGGTCGGGTTCGGACCCGGCGACTTCGAACAACGTTTTTGACGCGCGAAGTTTTTTTTTTTTTTTTTCGCTGATGCACCGTGAGCCTTAGCGAGGCGCCACCTGGTATTAATTGTTCGTACCATTCAAGGTGTACGTACGCACGTGCGTCGGAATGATTGATTACTCGGCGTGGTCAGGACAAGGGCGTTGGCTTACCTGCGAAGAGAGGAAAAAAGAGCAGTGGGTTAGCCTCCGTTTTTAAATTAACTAGCACCGTAGGAAAGAGAAGCAAGAACAAGAAAATACAGAAAAACGCTAGTCGTACAGCAACACCTTCAACACAGGTAATAGAACGCGACAAAGCAAGCCTCACTTGTCAAACTTTATCTACAACACTCCATATCTCCTGCGATATAAGCACCCGCTAAACGAAACACTACTCAGACACCAGCCCACATTTCTACGTTACTTTACTTTACACCTCTGATTGGTTTTCATGTGGGTTCCTGGTAGTGAGTGGATTTCAAGCGGTACTTCAAATATAAAAAGTTCCAATCAAGACGGTTCCAAAATGAACATGGTATCAACTAAAAAATGTGAACCGTTTTCCAGATAAAAAGCTGCAAAGTATGCGGAACAAGAGTTGGTAATTTTGTCTGTGTGGAACAGTGTTCCACATAAGTTCAACTGCAGCACGTTTTGCTAGCGGTTGCAATGGTGACTAGGTATGCGAGACTGCGTAACTCTTGCGCTAGCAAGTGAACGTTGCATGTAATGCGTCAAAGTCATGGAAGGTTGGTGTCATAAATTTAAAAATCGAAGTTATAACTGTGCAGCCTGGTCGTGAAACATGCCCTGCGTCCTGAAAAACCTGTCCTCTGATTTATCTTTGTTTCATAACAACAGACATTTATATATGCAAACTTTCTCCCTTTCTTGTGTACAGTGCGTAATATGCTGTGTCTTGAATATGCTGTGTCTTGCTGTGTCTTGCTAATAAGCTGTGTCTTGAAGTGTTTGATGCTGCTGTATTCCTGTGCAAACTCCTCCTGTTATCAGGGGACGTCGAAACAAATCCCGGCCCTGAAATGGCACAAATCGCTAAACAACTGAAAAATATTGCGGAAGATATTAAAGAAATAAAGGAAAAACGGCTGACAGACATCGAAAAGAAGTTAGATGCCATAACACTTCTAGAAACTAAAGTGCAGTCTTGTCAAACTGAGATTTCTCGCATGAATCACGTAATAGAATCACTGGAAAAAAAGATAGATGATCTTGAGAACAGAAGCAGGAGATCAAACTTAATTGTTTATGGACTACCAGAAGATGAAGAAGAATCAACCGAAACTCTGGAGCAGGCTGTCAACAAAAGTATCATTCAAATACCCTAAAGCTCGATCCAGTTGCCTTTGAACGTATTCACCGGTTAGGCAGGCCGCAGGCTAATAAGAATAGACCGGTAATTTTTAAACTCATGGATGCCCGTAACAAGTCAGCAATACTGAAGCAAGGTTTTAAACTTAAAGACACGAAATATGCCATTGGGGAAGATTTCTCTCCGAGAATTCGAGAAATCAGAAAAAAAACTGTGGAACAGTGCCAAAGAAAATCGACAAAAAGGGGACAAAGTTTCGCTTGCCTTCGGCAAATTATTTATAAACAGCTGCGCCTTTGTTTGGGATCATGAAACGAACGACAAAGTTCCGCTGAAAAAAAACGAAGAGCAGGAGGAGACAGTCGAAAAAAGGAGCCCACCAACGACACGGGGAAGAGCACGAATAAAGCACTGACCATCATAAATGTAAACGCAAGGAGCATAGTAAACAAAGTAGAATCTTTAGAAAACTTATTAATTGATCGGGAACCTGATCTTGTTGCCGTCACGGAGACTTGGCTTTCACCAGAAATTTCGAGTCATGAAATCGCACCACCCAACTACTCAGTCATTCGGAAAGACCGAGACTCCCGTGGCGGTGGTGTGGCTCTCTTGATAAAGAAAACCCTGCCGTTTGTTATGCTCCCAGATGTGTCGGGTGTTGAAAGCGTATTCTGCAGACTTCTCTGCAACAATACTACTGTCTGTGTAGGCTGTTTGTATAGGAGTCCCTCTTCAGGAGATGAGTGCATTTCTGTCATTCATGACTTCCTTCAACAATATGCTTGCAGCACTAGAATCATTCTCATGGGTGACTTTAACCTTCCGGACGTGGACTGGATAACTATGCAACACACATCATCATCTTCAGAAGCTCTTTTTGACTTAATGCTCTCCTTTAATCTCCACCAAATTATCCTAGAACCAACGCGCAAGCAAGGATCAGCAAACAATATACTCGATCTTATACTAATCAGTGATCACTTTCCAGTACACCAAGCGCAGACAGAAATCATCGAAGGCATCTCTGATCACAACATACCATTATGTTTGTTACCTCTAGACTGCTCAATACAAAAACGATCCGATGTAAAGACAACACTGAACTTCGATAAGGCTGATAATGCCAGCATATTAACCTACCTCGCACATGAATTTGAAGCATTCAGTGAAATGGTCTCCGACCCCTCAATCAATATTAACAGGGTTTGGCTTCATTTTAAGACTATGGTTTCACACTGCATAACTAATCATGTTCCACTAAAAACTAAGCGTCCACAAAGAAACAGTCCATGGGTAACAAGGGATGTTATCCACGCTAAACGTCATGTGAAAAGGTTGCGTATTTCTATCAAAAATCATGGTTCATGTCCTTCTAAAACTACAAAACTAGCGTGCGCAATCGCGAAGTTCAGAGAGATAGGCAAACGGGCCAAGAAACACTACTTTAATGTAACACTGCCTAACTTTCTGACAAACAACCCGCATAGATTTTGGAACCATTTCCGTCCAACTAAGAACCCGTTATCCGACTTGTCTCCAGAAGATAGAGCTAACAATGCTAATGCGTACAACACGTTTTTTCACTCAAGTTTCACAAAAGATGACGGTAATCTCCCGGACTTTTACGGCAATCAAACATCACGCATTGACCATTTAATCATATCAGATGCCGGCATTTTTAATCTATTACTCACGCTTGACCCTAAAAAATCACCCGGACCAGACAATATCCCAAACGATTTCTTGAAACGATACGCAGAATGGTGCAGCAGATACTTGGGTCTAATATTTCGTAAATGTCTCGAGTCATCAACTTTACCGGACGACTGGAAGAAGGCAAAGATTATACCAATACACAAAACAGGAGACACCACATTACCATCGAACTATAGACCAATATCTCTCACCAGCACGGCTTGCAAGATGCTCGAGCATATCATCCTTCAACACCTAACAAACTTCCTTGATACACACAATCTGTTATCTCCAAACCAACATGGATTCCGTCATGGGCTATCAACCGTCACACAGCTTACAGAGGTTGTGCATGACCTTGCATTCGCCATCAATAACTGTAGCCAGACTGACATTATATTATTGGACTTTTCTAAAGCATTCGATCGCGTCTGCTACAACAAATTAATAGCAAAGTTACGGGGTGCCATCGGGGATGGGGAAATTTTAGATTGGATTTCAGATTACTTATCAAACCGGACACAATTCGTACTGTTTCAGAACATGGAATCTGCGACAGTACCCGTCATATCAGGTGTACCTCAAGGATCCGTGTTGGGGCCACTGTTATTTTTAATTTTCATCAACGACATAACCAACAATATCGATTCTAACATCAAACTCTTCGCCGATGACTGCATTATCTATAAAACAATTAACAGCTACGAAGACCACATTTCACTCAGCGATTCATTGAACAAAATAACCGAATGGTGCAAAACATGGCAAATGACGGTAAACACGACTAAATCTGTTTGCATGACGGTAACAAGAAAAAGGCAACCTTATGATTTTCCGTACTTTGTTAATGGCAGAATACTGACGAAAGTTCACCAGCATAAGTACTTAAGCATCACACTAACTTCTGACCTTAGATGGGACGCGCACATTGCTAGCATAACTTCGAAAGCATTACGCAAACTATTTTTTCTTCGAAGATGTCTGCGCCTTGCACCCACATCGACAAAGCTTCTCGCATATACTACTTTCGTTCGACCAGTTTTAGAATACGCTAACACAGTTTGGTTCCCCCATTCAGTGACTAATGTAACAAAACTAGAAAAAGCACAGCGTAAAGCATTGCGGTTTATGCACAACAAATATAAGCGCACAGATTCACCAACTAACCTCGCGGCTATTTCGGGTTTAGAGACGCTATCATCAAGAGCGCAACAAGCACGACTAAAATTTTTATTTCACCTGATGCACAACTACTACAAGATAGACGTATCAAAATACATATCTTTCTCGCAATCACGCCCGTCGAGGCATAAACACGCAGCCGCGATAACAGAATACTCATGCCATAACGACACGTTCATGTATTCGTACTTTCCCCTCGTGATCAGAGAATGGAATCGCCTTGATCCCTCAATCATAACTGCAACCACATTATCTCAGTTCACGTCACGGATAGAATCATTATCAATTAACGAATAAAGCAGTTTCACTGACATACTCAACCGCCTCTCATCACTTCATTAGATTGTTAATTAATTGTGAAGAAAGTCTTATTTTTTCCGCTGCTGTGTTCCCATGTGCTCTAATTGAATTCCTTATGGCAATGCTCTACCCGACTCCTAGACATGTATTTTTCTTTTTCCTTGCTAATGTTTACCTTTTCTTGTATTTTTCTTGTTCCTTTCTGTTCACGTGTGTTTGATTTGTATTCCAAAGTGCACGGCTCAAATTTTTATCATGTTTGTCATTTTTGTTCGCCCACCTGCTATGGTCCCTGATGGGACTGGCAGTATTGTAAATAAATAAATAGATATCAAGCCATAAAATGATCACGGGTGCAAAGCAACTCACACGCACTTCCCATTTCGCAACCCCCCCCCCCCCCCTTTTTTTTTCATTTCCCCAAAGCAGGTGCGCACTCTTATCCCCCTACGCCAATACCCAGAGCTCTTTGATAGTGCAGTAGCGACACCCCGCTTTCAAAACCCGAGCGGTCCCAGTGGTCACACAAATGAAGTTAAGAGACGGTGGCGCCGCCTATGAGCTAAGAGACCAACCGTCAGAGGCGCCTTGCAACTTCTATTTCTCTTCCTTTCATCACTGCTGAGCAGTCTGTCTGAAATCCGCAGGTGGCGCGGCAGTCTCTGAGTTCCGGCCCAATCAGATCACCGGATTGCAAAACATGCCGGACCCTGTGGGCCTTAATAATGCGGAAACTTGGGCGAGTTGGAAAGCGTTTGAAATAACTTTTGCTAGCGCTTAGTGAACACACGGAACAAAGAACACAAATACTAAGGGCCTTGTTTGCATTCAGGGGCCTCTTTCGACGACCGCCTGAACTGCGATGTTGCGCCAAAACATCCGCCAGAAATGAATCCGGAAAGCCATCGAGAAAGGAAACTATAATTGTTCCACAGGGCTCAGCAGACTAGCCATTTTTTTTAACGTAATCACACGGAAAACGTTAAACGATTAGTCGCACTGGAAGTGTTTAATGAGAAATAAAGCTGTGAAATTTCAGGAGCTTCAATATCGCCGTTTGATTGCTTCTACAGCGGCAGCTTATTTTCTTCGCATAGCTTACTGTAACTACCATTCTAGTTTTGCTATGAAAGATGTCTATGTAGGACAACCAGCAGGCTTGTAGCTGTGCGTCCTATTTGTGAGGCAGCATCACGAAAACCTGTCAATTAAAATGGAACAAAATTATTTAGCTACTAACGGCATGCTCATAAAACTTCGTACAATGCACCAGTCTCGCTCGAGCCTCAAGTGAGAAAAATAAAAATGTCACGCCCCGGTAGACGATATAACTGACATCTTGCGACCGAAAGGTCCATATTTGCGTATATTTGAAAGGCCTCCGGACTAATACAACTCGACAAACTCAATTTTTCTGTCTCAGTGAAGTATCCTCTTTGGCACTGCAACACAGAAGCTTTCGACGTAGATGCATAATTTTTCCTCAGAGTTCACCCCGGTAGGAGACATTCAGTATGCACAGGCGTGCACTGAATGCGTGCACTGAACGTCATGAAATGAAACGTGCTGATGTGAACCATAACCTGAACTGAGTAAATGTTCAGTGTAATTGGTTCACACGCCTCCGGAAGCCCCTCTGCGGCATGCGGCAGCGCTACGTTGGGGACGAGAATTTATTGATTGGGCAAAGCCTGTCAGCGTCAGCAGCGATACAGCGCAAAGACATGTGTCGGCATCTGCCGCCGGCATTGGGACCTCTGCCAGCAGGCGTAACGTGACGGAGCGCGCTCACCAGATGTCGCTTGTTGGCATAGTACCGAGACCAAGTCCAAGCGATTGCCGATTACCTTACTTCGGTGAAAAGCGTCATTCATGAAAATTATTTCGACAAAAGCTACAAATGCGTGTATACGATTTCACGAAATCTACGACAGGGTGATTACAGGACGACACCGCACAACGCGTCCAGATGGAAAAGGAATACAACATAGCATCGAAAAAGAAAAAAGTTTTGGATTCTGTAATGTTGTTCCGATGTTGTTTCCTTTTCTTGATCAATGTCATTCTGTTCCCTTTCTGTTTGTTTGTATGTACGTACATCCGTTCACAAAATGAATATATACAGTGCAGTTGTGCTATGTGTGCATTGTGGCTTTGTAGTGCGTATTACAAGTGTAATATATTTGTACTTGTGTAAATTCTGTACTTTTGCCTTTTATATGTATTTCCTTCTCTTATCACTGCTGTCGAAACTGTTTATTGTAGGGGGCTGGGACCTTTCGTCAGGTCATTGGTACCTTTAGTCCCAGTCTCCACTCGCTATGACGAGGAAATAAAGTTCATTCATTCATTCATTCATTCATTCATTCATTCATTCTGGGTAGCACTTATATGATCGGGTTCGCAGGTGTTCTAGTTAACTAGCATTGGATTAGATGCGCGGATTTAGACGACATTTTCCTCAAGGACGTTTACGGTGTATGCCAGAAAAAATCTTAAAGCTAAACTGGGCTATGTCTGTATTACCTTACTACACGAAAATGCAGTGTTCGTTTACGCACCAGATTACATTCTTGATTGCACTGCTCTTGTCCGCGGAGCTCCCACTCATGTCGACTTTACATCCACACGAGGCTCTCACCTTAGACTTGTAAGTATGCGTTCATAGGCGGTCCTCTATAACCCAGGTGAGCTTACACCTGTATTGTTGTTCAGGTGATGCGAGCTCCCACAGGAGTGTGTATATTCAACTGAAGCTGGAGTGTTCTTCATCATCATCATCATCATCAGCCCTACTACACCCACTGCAGGGCAAAGGCCTCTCCCATGTCTCTCCAATTAACCCTATCCTTTGCCAGCTGCATCCACCCTTTGCCTGCAAACTTCTTAATCTCATCCGCCCATCTAACCTTCTGCCGCCCCCTGCTACGCTTACTTTCTCTTGGAACCCACTCCGTTACCCTTAAAGACCAGCGGTTATCTTGCCTTCGCATTACATGCCCTGCCCAAGCCCATTTCTTTCTCTTGATTTCGACTAGGATGTCATTAACCCGTGTTTGTTCCCTCACCCACTCTGCCCGGTTCCGATCTCTTAACGTTACACCTATCATTTTTCTTTCCATGGCTCGCTGCGTTGTCTTTAACTTAAGCTGAACTCTTTTCGTTAGCCTCCACGTTTCTGCCCCGTAGGTGAGTACCGGTAAGATTATGCTGTTGTACACTTTCCTCTTGAGGGAAATTGGTAAACTGCCACTCATGATCTGCGAGAATTTGCCATATGCGCTCCACCCCATTCTTATCCTTCTAGTTATCTCCCTCTCATGATCCGGATCAGCTGTCACTACCTGCCCTAAGTAGACGTATTCCGGCACAATTTCTAGGCTCTCGCTGCCAATTGTGAACTGTTGTTCCCTTGCTAGGCTGTTGAACATTACCTTGGTTTTCTGCATGTTAATTTTTAGACCCATCGATCTGCTCTGCCTGTCTAACTCGTTGATCATGATTTGCAGTTCACCTCCTGAGTGACTCAGCAAGGCAATGTCATCAGCAAATCTCAGATTATTTAGGTATTCTCCATTTATTCTTATTCCCAACTGTTCCCAATTCAGGCCTCGAAATACCTCCTGCAAACATGCGGTGAACAGCATTGGCGAGATCGTGTCTCCTTGCCTGACGCCCTTCCTTATTGGAATTTTATTGCTGACTTTATGGAGGACTATAGTAGCTGTGCAGTTGCTATATATATCTTCCAGTATTTTGACATAAGGCTCTTCTACCCCCTGATTTCGCAATGCCTGTATGACTGCTGAGGTTTCCACTGAGTCGAATGCTTTCTCGTAATCAATGAAAGCTATATATAGAGGTTGGTTATATTCTGCGCATTTCTCTATCACCTGATTGATGGTGTGAATATGATCTATTGTAGAATATCCTTTACGAAAGCCTGCCTGATCATTTGGTTGATTAAAGTCTAACGTTGCCCTGACTCTATTAGCGATTACCTTAGTAAATACTTTGTAGGCAACGGATAGTAAGCTGATCGGCCTGTAATTTTTCAAGTCCTTGGCGTCTCCCTTCTTATGAATTAAGATAATGTTTGCATTCTTCCAAGCTTCTGGTACAGTCGAGGTCATAAGGCTTTGCGTATACAGGGTGGCTAGTTTTTCTAGCACGATGTCCCCTCCATCCTTCAACAGATCTGCTGTTACCTGATCCTCCCCAGCTGCTTTTCCCCTTTTCATTGCTTCTAAGGCTTTCTTTACTTCATCTTTCGTTACTGGCGGGATGACGCATTGCTGTGCACTGCTGTCTTTCTCATTAGCGTTCTGATTACATTGGCTACTGTACAGGTCTGTGTAGAACTCTTCGGCTACGTTAACTATCTTATCCATATTGCTAATGACATTGCCCTGCTTGTCTCTTAATGCATACATCTGGTTTTTACCTATGCCTAGTTTCCTTCATCGCCAGCTAATTTTTCCTGCTTTTCTGAAAACCGCAGCCCATAACAGAAGACAGTCTCATACCCACGCGGCTAAGCATGCAGTGCACGCTATAGAGGGTACTCACGTGACGTCACGGACGCCATTTTGGTGTTCAACACCCAGCTTCAGCTGTGTAGACCCGAGGGGCAAGCCCGATTAGACACGCACTGTAGCCTTACGCCGTGGTGCATCGACACCAAAACGGCGACCACTAATGACTTGAGTTAATACCTCCTATAGCATTATACTTCGCAAGTTCGCATCATATTTCTCGTCCGTTAGTCACAAGAGTCGCTGATTGGTCGCAATTGCGGTGACGTCACAAAGTCACGTGACCATGTGACGTCATCACAACCTGTCCAGCGTGGCAGATGGCTTTCCGCCCCCTGGGTTTTGAGCAACACGCCCACCACTGCACTTCACATAATGCGATTTCGAGTCCTCCTCGTTTAGTCACAAATGTAGCCGATTGGGGAAGTCACAAGGTCACGTGAACACGGTGCTGGTCTCACCCTTTCTCGCGCAACCGGTCAAAAGCGAGACAAGCAGGTTGGAACCAGTTGGGTGGAAGGTGTCCACGGCGTCTGGGAAACAGACATTGACAAAGGCACGGAAGAAACATATGAAGACAAACTGGGTGGACGAAGATATACCAGTGCCAATATATAAATACGATGACAGTAAATACATTGTGTATGTTGTGAAAAAACTTAGAGGAGTATGTGGTGCCACCATACTTAAAGCCTCTCGAAGTTTGGGCGGCTTTAATCGTAGTGTTTCCTATCCACGTCCTTCCACCGACGAGCGGACGCAGCAGATTAGCGGAGTAGGGGGAAGCGGACACGTGAAAGCGGAAACCGAGAGAATTAACAAAAGGAGTCGGAAAACGGGAAGTGGAATTGTAGCAGTATAATGCATTTCGTACGTAAAAATAAAAAAAACGCCCAAAAATACAAAGAACGCGGCACACCGGCGAAGTATTCGCACGCGACACAAAAGCCAACCGCCCTCGTTCGATCTTTCGCCTGCTCAATATTGATGCGCCCTGCATTTCTACTCGACGTCCAGAGATGGCGCAGCGGGCGCGTTTCGCTGCGCAGCTCCGCAGTCGCGCCGCGCGCCGCCTGGCTCCGAATGACGCAGTTATCGCCTCCTACGCCGACGGAAGCCAATGTATCCCGCATCTCGGAGGTCGCTTACCTGCTCACCCTAGCTTCTAGGATTCAATTTCCTGCAAGCTATCTCTCTCGAGAAGCAAAACGAAATGACGCTGCAAAGCAAAAAAAAAAAGATTTAAACGAACGATTTCAGAAAGAAAAAATAAAACAGAATAAAAATGAAAACAACCACGAGATCTGTCTTCGACAAGTAAATGAATGCGGGACGAAGAGAGCTGTTTTCAAGGTTATTCTCACGAAGCTGGCACGTTATCAAAGCTTTCAATTCCAAAACATTTACGACTTTGTTTTGGTGTTACTTTGAGCCTGTTCAGCCGCTAGGTGTCGCTAAAGGAGCATTTATCAGCATTTATCGGTTACGAAAAAGGTTAAAGGAACAGGGAGAGCGTTGTGGAAAACAGGGATGCTGACGAAATCGGCACTAGAAACATACCGGACCTTTAAACAGGAAATTGTCAAAGAAAATATCTATGATAATTGTAGGGGAAGTTCTTTGTTGTTTGAGGCCAGGACTGGAGTTTTGCGGACTAAGACGTATAGAGTCAGGTACCAGGAGATAGACACTTTGTGCATTGCGTGCGGAGAGGAGGAGGAAACAGCTGAACACTTGATACTTTTCTGTAAAGGGCTTCACCCTACAGTGGAAGGCAGCGGGGCTGACTTACCCAAGGCATTGGGGTTTAAGGATAGTGAACGGAAAGTGGATTTTAAGTGGTTAGAAGTAACCAAGCGAAGGTTATCTGATTGGTGGCTAAAAGCAAGATAGGAGTAAAATTTCACAAGACATGGCTAGGTGGCTTGAGCCACCGCCCGATGTAAAGGGTTCAGCCGTATCCATCCATCCATCCATCCATCCATCCATCCATCCATCCATCCATGTTGCCATAGTTCACGTGAGTCCGAATGTTACTTTATTTACAGTAACAGCGCACAGACCGGGTTTATTTTTAAAATTCAACGATATCCGTACAACGTTCGGGTTTCACTTACAATAGAAATGAACAAAGAAAAGGGGTTAACAGGAAGCTTTAGAAGACAATCGTTTGTGCAATCCCATTCAGGGGTAAATTCTTGTCCCAGCTCGAAGCTCGAAAACGAAACAAAAAGGAAGGTCACTTGCTTTTTAACAGAGACAAAATGTTCAAGTCCAGTGGTTTCATCAAGGAGAGGTTTCAGCGCTTCAAACCACTTCACCTAGTTCAACAGGGTCGACAAGGTCCGGTTTGAGTCAATCAAAATCGAGAGCCGCCCCGCTTAACCGCTACTTCCACCTAGTGGGCGCGGCTCGACTTGCAGCGATTACAGCCAATGCTTCTCTTGTTTTCGTCCCTGTAGCTCCTACGCTCCTCCGTAGATGGCGCCACATCACCACGTCGTCTGCTCTGACGTGCTCATGTCCGGTTTGAGTAAATCAAAATGTAGAGCCGCAATAGATGGCTGGATGGATGGAAGTTAGGAGCGTCCCCTTTGAAACAGGGTGATGGCAGTTGCCACCATACGCAGCTTTATTCCTTTATTTTGTTTTACTGTGTTAAGGTACCTTAACTGTGTCGTAGGTTATTAAAATTCGCCATTTTCTTTAAATACGTCTGTCTACATTTTAACCTTACGTCACCTCTCTGCTTTTGAGCCACCAATCGTCCAATCGCTTTTTGCTAATTTCCACCGCAGATTTATTTAGATGACTATTATCTCTAAACCTCAGGAAGAGTGATTGTGCCTTCATCGACATCGGGATGGATACCATCACATTTTAGTATGCGGTGTTCTATTGTTTCTACAGATTTACCACACACAGCACATGTGCCATCTTCGTTACATTTCTTTTTGTAGCTGCGCGTTCTAAGACATTCTGACCTAGCTGACCTAGTAGAGCACTGCCCCTTTACTACTGCTGCCACCTAGTGGGCGCGGATCGACTTGCGGCGATTCCAGCCTCCCTGGTTTTCGTACGAGTACCTCCGACGTTCTTCTGTAGATGGCGCCACATAACCACGTCGTCTGCCGTCGTCTGCTTTGACGTGCACTACGCTGGCGCAACTCTCTGCTACCGCGAGACGGCGTCGCGGCCAATTACCTGTCCGTCCCTGTCTACAAGCCCAGACGGACCCTCATTCCAAGCGAAGGCGGCGCACCCACGCGCGAAAATGAAAAACAATAATACAAAAAAATGAAAAGACCACTGTCGACTCGTCGCGGAACGTTGGCGCGTTTCCCACGAAGCCGCCAGGGTTCGCCAGTCGCTGAAAAGGAGCTTCCAGGAACCACCCTTTCGCAGTAATTGGAAGAAGACCCTGGCCACGCGGGGCCGGTCTGAACCGTAAACGCTTCACAGTTTAGTAGTTGCGGGCAGTAGGGTGGCGTGCACGCGACGTACGAACGAGGGCGCTGCGATCGGTGTCGTCCGCATGACTCCCCGAAGCCGTGCGTAGTCGCGCGAAAGTTCAAGGGTGTTCGAGCTGCAGCTGTTGACGGAGACCGGGCTCAGCAAAGCGGAAAAAACAACGGAGTTGAGTCATGGGCTGCGCGAGAACTTGGCGAACAGGAGGCAACCGTTTCGAATGAAATGGTGGACGTTGAAATCAGAATACTGCATGCCTCCACAACGACAACAATAACTTCCCAAGAAGAAACAGGTCCTGAAGACACGTAGGTAAAGCGACTGAATGAGCTCAGTTTTGGTTTGATGAGGGAAAATCCCACGCAGTTATTGCTAGCAAAAGCCGTTTCGCACATTTACCTTTCAGTACAAGTACAGGCACAAACAGTCCAACGCTCATCATGTAAGCTCTGCCGAATACAGAGGAGTAGTTAATACAATACGGCGTGTCATATTCGTTTTTTTTTTGTTTTTTTTGTGAACATTCATTCCTCAGATCGTTGGAAGGTTTTTTTTTTACTGTTTTCAATTGGTTGTGAAATTTTCTTTCTGCCTCGCGCTATTACATTTGCAATACCTGCCTACTCTATAATATTTCCGAAGATTTTAATTTCCAATATTTGTATTTGCCGCTGACACAACCTAGACATCATTTTTTCGAATTTTTACAGTATCCACATCTCGCTGTTTCGTTTACCATATTTATATGTAGCCCACTTGTATAAAGCCCTCGGCATCTGAGGCTAAAGCAATAAAGAAACAAGGGACCGGACATTGGATGATTTTCAAGTTACAAAAAATATCAGAGAGATCACGGAAGACTGCAAGACAAGCGTAAACATACCATATTCGCATCCTTCGAAACGTACGATGACCTTTTTTGCAAATCGCACCAAGTCAAAGTGCCATGTGCTCCGTTGCGAAGAATGCGGGCGATCAACAACCGAAAGGTCATGCCTGTTCTCCTCATCACAATGACAAGACGCTTAAACAAAAAAATAAACTGAGAACGTCTGTGATGCACCTGTACATGCTTTAGAGTTTATATGCCATGGTTCGCGACAAGTAAAAAAAACATAATTTCCGTCGTCGCATTGTTACGAAAGGAATACCAGGCGTTATATTACACAAGTGGAATAAATAGCCAATTTGCTGACGCAAGCGTAATAACCTCTGAGTGAAAATAAAAACTAACTGCACGCGAACGGATAACACTGTAAAACAGCACTTTGCGGAACCAAACAAGACCGAAGCGCTCTCTTCGGACGGCACAAGTTATTCTGCCAGAGAAATAAATTATCCACGTGTTGGAGCACTAAGTGCTTTTAAAAGGCTGGACAGGGGCTGCTCGGACATACGGTTTCCTTCCACCACTATGGCTAAGTACGCAGTCGTTTAAAGGGCCACAGCCGCTGCCGGCCACTTGCCCTCCGGTTTCCTCGAAATGGGTGCAAGTTTTGCCCGGCCTGGTGTCCGGCTTGATAGGGTTGCATGGCTTGGCAAAGGAGCCTGCGCCTTCAAATCTCGTCCCTGTGGGCTTGTGAAGAGACACATCTAGAGATAAAGTCACAGGTGAAGCAAAAAATAGACCAAAGGACTGCGTTGATCTCAAATTACTGGAATAAACCTTTCTTCCTACATTTCAGGACTAATTATTTAAATTTGCGTAAACCTCCTGCGCGCATTATAACGCAGCGGACCGACCAGTGAGCCGTTGGTGGTAGTTTCCATTCACTACACTAGTCAGGAATACTAGTAAGTTTATCTATACAGCACCTACGCTGTGTAGTTATGTCTTGCACTTAATTTCCACTAGCTTCCCTCGTGGACCGCCCTGTAAGGGTATGCGAAAGAATAACCAAACAAGCCAGGTTTTCTTGGACGAAAATTTTGAATACTGGAATATTGTATCGCACTATTATGGAAATATTTAAAGTAACGGTCCACTCTTCCGACGCGCAGCGAAATCTTTTAACGTTTTTCCAACGCTCGCATTGAGTAGCGATTTTTCATGCCCGAGCCTAATTTCAGGCATTTTTTTTTTTTTGAAGTTAGCCAAAGGACAAGTATTCGACAGTTTTACTGTTTCCATTCGCGCGTGACAAATACAGTAGCCCATTTACATCTCGCGAGGGCCTCATTTTCAGGTTTTGCGCAAATCGCGTACAACACGCCAAAAGTTGTTCTCAATAATAATCTGGCCAAAATACCGAATTATAATTCGGCAATAAAAATAAAGCCCCGCCGCGGTGGCTCAGTGGTTAGGGCACTCGACTACTGATCCGGAGTTCCCGGGTTCGAACCCGACCGCGGCGGCTGCGTTTTTATGGAGGCAAAACGCTATGGCGCCCGTGTGCTGTGCGATGTCAGTGCACGTTAAAGATCCCCAGGTGGTCGAAATTATTCCGGAGCCCTCCACTACGGCACCTATTCTTCCTTTCTTCTTTCACTCCCTCCTTTGCCCTTTCCTTACGGCGCGGTTCCGGTGTCCAACGATATATGAGGCAGATAATACGCCATTTCCTTTTCGCCTAAACCAATTATTATTATTATTAAAAATAAAGCCTACAGCAAGAGCCCGTTCTTCCTAGTGACAACATGCCTTTGATGTAAACCAGTGCCGGAAGAGAGAATTAGCACTTAAGACATTTATATATCACAATAAATAGATCTTCCATTACAAAAATTTCTTTATTCAGTCGACAGACTGTCCATAAACGTTTGTCTACAATGCCCAAAGACATTCTGTTGACAAATCGTATAATACACTTTTCTATAGGGAATGCAAATTTTACAGACAGCTAGTCTACAGACAACCTATAGACTTAGGGCCATACTCTATTAGTAGACATTTTTTCTATGGAATGTCTATATATAGACTATAAGCAGACAAAAGGAAATGTCTATACGAAGGCAATACAGTCTATAACAAGTCTATAGACCATTTTTATAAAGGACTATGTCCCAGCGGGAACATACTAGCGTAGAGGCTGACCGGATTACAGGACACCAGCTGCTTACGCGCAGTGGCCTCTGCGCTAAAGTACGCGTCCGCTGTGATAGGTGCCTCTAATATCTACCACAGCGCATTCGTTCCGCTCATCTACGCACCATTCGAATTCGCGATGCACCCCAGTGAGCAACGATGCGTGAATGGACTTCATCACGCATGTTTTCAAGTCTATAGCTTTAGGCCGACTGCACTTTGTCATTGCTCCAAGCCCTGCTGTGTACGCCCGCAGCATACAACTGCATGAAACTGCCGTGTGGAAGAGGGGAGCACAAAGTGCGAAATTTATAGCACGGAAAATATTCGCACTCTGCGTGTATTCGCCAAGTACTGAGCTGGCGAAAAATAAGACTATAGAGGCCCTACCAACTATCCACACGAATCCGCAGTCATTTTGGAACGAATTTCTCCTACATTGGGTTCCTTCCTATACTGATAAGCAATACGTTGTTGTGACGTACGTCGCCTGTGTCAGCTTACAGCGCATGTGATGTGTTTTTTTTTCTCTCTCTCTCGATCCTTTTTATATGCGACCGTTCTCTAGTGCGCCGGTTTAGTATTCAACCGCTTAACCAAATATAACCATCGCTTAACCAAAACCAGAGTCATTTTGCTCACAGAAACAGCAGCGCTTGCTCAAGACATCGGCCTTCTTAAACTTGCCTCATAGAACAGTGGTCTTACAGCCGAACAGTCAACCATGATCACAAATTTTAAAATGCCGAATATCAAACTAATATACAGAACGAATTGAGCAAGGAGCAATGCTCGGCACACGTTCGAAACTTCGAACATACGGGGAAAAGCTGTGCGACTCCCGCGCCGCCCTCAGCCGCCTGCAATCTAACGGCCGCGGTACCCCACTAGTGCGGGAAATTCGCTCGCGCATCGAGCGCCTCGCGCAGAGAGGTTGTGCCGTGCGTGCACAGTGGGTGCCCGGTCACTGCGGCATCGCCGGCAACGAAGAAGCTGACGACCTCGCGACCGCTGCACACCAACTACCTGCCAGCGATCTGCCCCTTGCGCTGGAGGACGTGCGTGCGGCCATCCACGACCATCTCCGAAAGCAGCACCCCGACCCACGCATCGCGGGAGGTGAGCGCATCGACAGTGTCACCGGCTGTCGCGCACTTACACGGTCACAACGTGCAATGATCCTCCGCGCGCGCATTGGCTGCGTGTGGCCCGGGGAACGACGGGTGCGTCACGGAATCGCGACGAGTGATGTGTGTGACGGATGCGGTGCAGTGGAAACACTAGAACACCTGCTCCTTCACTGTGCCGCGTTCGCCGATGCTCGTCGCGATATGCTTGCGGCCTATAGGGCGCAGGGCATGCTACCAGACTCCATCAAGACGCTATTGTGGCCGCAGGGCAGTGCGCGCACTCGTGAGCGAACTTTGGTGAGCCTCTGTGCATTCCTCGAACACACGGGCTTGACGTCCCGTCTGTTCTCCGTCTGGTAGTTAGTTACACGCAGTGACCGAACGCTCCGCGAGTTCTACCTTGAACGATTAATAACTGGACGCCCCACTCCAGTTGTAACCAACACAGTGCTGTGCGCGTGTGTGATTTAATTCCTCTAAAATGAACTAATCACGCGCACAACCTGGACACATTTCTTATTGTGTAAATAGTTTGTACATATTACTTCTCCCCCTATCCTCTGTTCCTGTCCCCTCACCTCTTTCATTTCATTTCTCCATTCTGCCTGCCATCCTTTATTTCCGCTGCCCCAGCTCAGGTGCTTCAGTATCGATGGCAGATGCCGGGGCTAGCAAAAATATTTTATCTTCCTTTTTACTATTATTTTTATAAAAAAAATCACTACCACCACCACGTGAAAAAGTTGGTTTTGAGGAAAGGAAATGGCGCAGTATCTGTCTCACATACCTCGGTGGACACCCGAACCACGCCGTAAGGGAAGGGGGGAAAGGGGGACTGAGAGAATAATAATATCAGCGGACACCTGAACCGCGCGCCGTAAGGGAAGGGATAAAGGAGGGAATGAAAGAAGAAAGGAAAAAAGAGGTGCCGTAGTGGAGGGCTCCGGAATAATTTCGACCACCTGGGGATCTTTAACGTGCACTGACATCGCGCAGCGCACGGGCGCCTTTGCGTTTCGCCTCCATCGAAACGCGGCCGCCACGGTAGGGTTCGAGCCCGGGAACTCCGGATCACTAGCCGAGCGCACTAACCACTGAGCCACCGCGGCGGGCAGCCACAGCAATTACGCAACAACGGTATTGAAATGCTCACCTCTTTTTTTTTTTTCGCACTTCGACCCAGGCCCAGTCTGACACAAATATTCGTCTCGACACAAAGCGCGCGCTTAGAGGTCCGCTTGTGAAATGAGAGTCCGTAGCCTTTTCAACTGTACAGCCCGGTCCTCCCGAGTCACCGCAGTTTCAAAACTTGTCGAGGGTGAATAACGGTTGAGCTTTCGGGGCGCAAGATACGGATCCTGCGTAATGCCCCCGCTAACCGGATTCCAGTGTCACCCTGCGCGACGAAGACGAAGAAAAAAAAAAGAACAACGCAAGGCAACAACAACAACAACAAAACTGGAAGAAACGGCCATTGTGTAACGCGGCATGATGGATGCCGGAGCAACCGCTGCCGCCTATACGACTCCTGGCAGCAGCCGTCCACAGGCAGATAGATGTATGGCCAAGAAAGGAAAAATAAACCTAAAAAGTTCAGGAAAAGATGTGAGCAAGGAATTCCCGTCCTGTTGAGTGATACGCTTCAAGACCTTGGCTTTCGTTTTATTTTTATTTCTCCAAATTGGAACGGTAAAAATCGGGCGATATTTTTCGAGCTCAAATTCGCGATAAATGGGCTTATTCAGTGAAAAGTTTTATAATTCAAATTTTTTTCGGGGCCCCCCCTTTTTTTTTACAGGAAAATAGGAAGAGCTATAAGCTCTCGCTTTTGTGGGCGATATAAAATGCCACTTCTGTGTGTTCATTATTTCAAAAACAATATGTACAATTGACAAGTTGCACTTAAAAGGAGTTTACCAAATCATATTTTTCACCTCATCTATTAGAATTATTTTGTCGATTATACATGCAATCTCCTACGCAGCAGTTTTCACGCCCGAGCTAGATATGCCTGTATATACAGTCGGACCTCCTTATAACGAAACAGTTAATAACGAAGTAATGGATATAACGAAGCTACGGCTATAACGAAATAATCGCCGGCGACTTTCAACTTCGTCATAACAAGGTTAAACTGTATGTACGCTGATAAAACCAATCCTTCGACATCACAGCGGCCATTTTAAACAAGCAACAGCCTCGTAGTAAGACGTCGTTAACATGAGAAGCGCTTGATCTACAGTGGTCTTATTTCAATAAGACGTCTGTTCAGCTGCCGTGTTTTGGCCTCTCGATTCTCAAACGTATTTCTAAAAATTATTCTTCAATTGAGCTGCTTGTTGAATAAGAAGAGTCAAAAAGAGGTTAACAAGCGTTAACAAGAAGTTAACAACAATAACAAGCGTCAAAAGAAACATACCCCTATGGAATAAGCACAACACAGCCGCTAATTTTTTTGCGCGGTGCACTCAGCTTCGTGCACAGAAAACACACGTTCTCTAGAAGGGGGCAATTGCGGCTTGAAATCGGGTTTAACTCGACTTTTCAGTAAACTGTTCGGGGTGCAAGAATCAGGTGTCGACGGAGCGTGATCGACCTTCCGGTGACACAAGGAACAAGATTTTTTATGAAGAATTTTTGATCCTCATACACGTATAATGCCACATCTTGACTTTTCGAACATGAAGCGATGAGAAAATTTGTTCGCACTATGCGCAGTTAGAATTATGGGGTGTCACATGCGGCTCCCCTTAATACAGGTGACGGTGACGGAAGGGTCCACGTAAACAGGTATTCTGAATTAAACGTACGCGAATTGACCAGATTCTGCTCAAGAATTTCCTTTGAAACAAGAATGTGTTAGAGAAACCCGAATGTCAGCGAAAAATAGAAACAGCAGTTTCTATGTTTTCGGGCCGGAATATGCCTGCTTCCAGCAGTAAGCCTATCGCATATCCATAAAAACGCAGCCGGGTTCGAACCCGACCACGGCGGCTGCGTTTTTATGGAGGCAAAACGCTAAGGCACCCGTGTGCTGTGCGATGTCAGTGCACGTTAAAGATCCCCAGGTGGTCGAAATTATTCCGGAGCCCTCCACTACAGCACACCTCTCTTCGTTTCTTCTCTCACTCCCTCCTTTACCCTTCCCTTACAGCGCGGTTCAGGTGTCCGCCGATATACGAGACAAATACTGCGCCATTTCCTTTCCCCCAAAACCAATTATTATTAGATGACGGCTAATTCCTTTTTTACTTACTTAAAGGGGAATTCATGTTTAGAGTGTACCACACATGTTGAACCAATTAACGCGGCGGTTTCCAAACACGGGACCTGCGTAAAGGTATCTGACAGTTGCTAGGAATGAAAACTTGTGACTGCAAAGACTCGCAAAATCTTCACTGAGCCACTGGATTCCCTGGAACGCAGCAGTGCAGTATCCTCCGAATACTTAAGCTGAAACGACAGGGCGACAGGAAGGGTCCATTACAGATCCATGAAATAGGCAAGGGGATCGTCGATTTAACATACTCCCTTCCGAAGCCAGCGAATTGACGGCCACAGGAAAAAGTTTTTTGGTTTAAATAGGCAGCAGCAGAGAGCGCCACATGCTTGGCTTCTCATGTCTGGTTTGTACACTCCAAACACGAATGCGCTTATATGGGAGTAGAAAAAGGGAGTAATATCTGCCCTCTAGAGGACAGCTTATTCCCTTTTTACACCTCTAAACGGTTTTCGCGCCCCACGAAAATAGTTGTCCACTATTTTCCCAAAGATATACCAGCAGAAAAAAAAAATGCTTGCTGTTTACTTCAAGCCCGACATTGGGGTAGCGAAAGCTGTACTCTCACGGGCGATAAAACTCATGGGCTCGTTTTCAGCAATGGGAAAGATACGGACTGTGAATAACCAGAACTTCAAGGCGATATTCAATGCAGAGAGTGTGACTCGACTGGCAAGGTGAGTACTCGGACTCGAAGCGTGGTACTATAGCACCTCCCAGAGAGAATAAAGTGCTGCGCACTACGCATGCGCAGCAGGCATACGTTGCGTTCCGGTTAGCTCAGTGGGCAGAGCGACTGCCCCGGTCAAGCGGTGGTGCTGGCCTCGAACGCCAAATAATAATTATTATTATTATTATTATTATTATTATTATTATTATTATTATTATTATTATTATTATTATTATTATTATTATTATTATTATTATTTGGGGAAAGGAAATGGCGCAGTATCTGTCTCACATATCGGCGCACCCCTCAACCGCGCCGTAAGGGAAGGGATGAAGCAGGGAGTGAAAGAAGAAAGGAGTGTTGTAGTGGAGGGCTCCGGAATAATTTCGACCATTTGGTATCTTTAACGTGCACTGACATCGCACAGCACAAAGCCGACTTTAGAGCTTCGAACCCGGGTTCGAACCCGACCGCAGCGGCTGCATTTTTATGGAGGCAAAACGCTAAGGCGCCCGTGTGCTTCGCGGTGTCAGTGCACGTTAAAGATCAACAGGTGGTCAAAACTATTCCGCAGCCCTGCACTACCGCTCCTTTTTCTTCCTTTCTTCTTTCACTCCCTCCTTTATCCCTTCCCTTACGGCGCGGTTCAGGTGTCCAACGATAAATGAGACAGATACTGCGTCATTTCCTTTCCCGAAAAACCAATATTCGATTCTGAGTCATCGGGTTCACCGTGGCCGAACGCGCTAACCATGTGCGCTTTTTTTGCGATGGCAGGTGCTGCCACCAGTGGGGCTTCCGACCACAGAAAAAGGTTTTGAACACCCAAACAATGACGAAACCTGAGATTGGGGGTTTTAGTGCTCGTGCACTAAAAGGAACACGGGTATCGCCACGACCGGTCGTTTTCGCAAGCAAACTGCGGTGACGCCGAGACAGTTTTGCCAGTGCGGAAACGCAAAGGTGCCCGCGAGCTGTGCGATGTCAGTGCACGAACTTACTTTTTTCTGCAACAGCGAAGTTTCTGAGAAAGCTGTACGGCTTACCTCTGTAGCCGTATCGCACCGCTTGGGTGGAGGCCAATGAGTAATTACTCCCTTATTATTAATACGGCAGGAGAGGACGCTATATACGCCTGTGCTATGCTAAATAAAGCTCTCCATGATAGGTAACTGTGGCTTCGCCACTCGGAACTCTCGTTTTCTAAAGTGCCTCGCCCAGTTCTTCAACGCATTCGGCGCCAAGAAGCACTGCGGGGTGAACGGTGCGCGACACGGGCCCAGCGACCCGTGACACGAGAATACAAGCGTTCTCGGCAGGCTGCTTCCGGAGGCAAACGAACTCTCCTCTCGGGCGATACGCAACGCAGAGGTGGGCGACTCCGATGACGTCACAGCCTCCCGTGACGCCGAGGCGATAGAACGTTAGCCTTGTTTCGCTTCTTTTTTTCTTTCTCCTTCCTTGTTTCTTCCTTTCACTTTCTTCGCAGAGTCCGTTTGTTTGTTGCTGCAAGTTTCTGCTCTCCCGAGACAACAACCACCAAGGGGCTCTTGGCTGACTGGACGCCTGCAATACGCCAACTCGCGGTGACGTCAGAGCCGCTGTGTGCGCGCAGCAAGCGGTATTTGGACGAACTATATTGTATGCGCGTGTTTATATCCATACTGAAAGTTTCCATTAGGAGAGTCCCATTATTCCATATATTTCCGTGGAGATTATATGGAGTCAGTATGGAGTCTGTATAGAGATTATGGAAAGTTCTGCTTTGGTTTGGGTTTAACGTCCCAAAGCGACTAAGGCTATGCGGGACGCCGTAGTGGAGGTCTCAGGAAATTTCTACCACATGGGGTTCTTCAACCTCCACTGACATCGCACAGTGCACGACCTTTAGAATTTCGCCTCCATCGATTGCGACCGCCGCGGCCGGGATCGAACCCGCGTCTTCGGGTCAGCAGCCGAGCACCATAACCAGTAAGCCATAGTCATTAAAAACGATAGATAATAAAGAAAAACAGCGACAACTACAAAAAACTACTTAGAAGCGGTCGTTAGATACTTAGCTGTTACGACCGTAGGGCTGAAAGTGTCTTCCTTGACGGCATGCGCCGACTCACAAGTGCGTTCACCGTATTCCAGGTTACGCTTAGTGTTTAGTGCGTATAGTCTCCAGCACAAAATGAGCTTGCATACCGCAAACAGGGACGAGCTGTCGGCCTCACACGCATTAGGCAAAACAAGGCCGGCCCTCCTCACGGATGGGAAGGTCGACCGCGAGAAAAACAACGGCCCCCAAGTCAAACCACCGAATCTATATTTAAGCCCAGAGCCCGTCTCACGCTGCCATGAAAAATGCATAGAAAACTTGTTCAGGGAAGCGGCACGCGCCGCCGCCGCCGCCAGGGGCCGCGCGCGCATTATGTTAAGCGAAGTTTCCGCTCCAGCAGACGACGCCACGAGACCGCCGAGGCGCTTCGTCTGCACGGCTTTTACGCGCATACGTACGCCGGGAATATTTGCGGCCCGAAATAAAAGAAAAACACGAAAGATTTCGGAAACAGGGCAGAAACTTGTGGATGCCTCCCCTGTGTACGCGCTTAAGAGAGAAAACAATTTAACGCGTGACTGTATACAAACGCGACGGATAGTGAGCGAGGTTGGAGAAGCGATACGCTTTGTCGTTTAGCAGACGACACGAGGGCGACGTTATATGCGTTCTCGTCTGCTATAACGAGCGCAGATTATGCGGCGGGAAACATCCGGTTGGCGTAATAACATCGTCAAGAGGTAAAAAAAAAATTGGGAAACGTGAAAAAGTAGGGTTACATACGAGCTTATACAGCACACCGCGGTCATCAAAGGCCTAAACGCGCCCGCACAAGGATGTGTACATGAAAAGGAAAAAAAAAAGATGAATCTGCTTTTAACACGATGTGTTTTAGCAGACGACGTTCCAGGATCGTCTCCTTATGCATCGGTTGAACCAAAAAGGTCTAGTGAGATAAGAAAGAGTGAATAAAGGAACGGAATGCAAGGAAAGAAGGATGGACCGAAGAAAGGAAGGAGAGTAAAGAAGAAACAAAGAAAGGCGAAATTCAATTAAATTAAATTTATTTTACCAGAAGTTTGGAATGATATCTGGGCTATAAGCTGTAGACCACAGCAATTGACATGGCCCAGAAAGCATCTACAAGGCAGTGCCGAAAAAGTTACTAACAACAATAGTTAATTAACAGCCGGAACGTTTGAGGTTATACACGTAAGCGGGTAAACCGGAAACTGTAAATAGGTCTCCTGCCAGTGTCGGGAGAAATGCGGCAGACGATCGTCTGCAAGTGTGTTCGCGACCTGTAGATGAGACTTACCGTGACGTCACTCTAACGAAGTTTCTATGCAGGCCAAAGAGGATTCCGACAGGGGGGGGAGGTACCGAAGGAGGGGGGGGGGGGAGCAGAAGACATCTAAAGGTCGCATGAATAAGTAGGTCGAGGTTTATGCAAACACGAAGCCCGCACGATGTGCTGCTACGCGACTTACGCAAGACCTGCGCATAAATCCGCGTGGGAATTTTTTACTGGCTTACGGCAGCGCGTGGGGCACGCTTCGATTAGAGTCAGGTTTTCTTCTAACCTTGGGCGAAAGCACGTGAGGTCTCCCGGCGACCATGCGCAAACACGACTTAATATAGTATGGACCTCGTGCGCAGACGCGACGACGCAGCGGCCGGCTAAAATAGCTTACGGAAATAACGGACTGACTATCCGGGAGCGCACGTGGCAAGAGCGAATGTGTTGCAGAACTGTACGCCCCCATCCGTGTCGAGTACACAGCGAGACAGGAGCTTTTCCGAATGGCCTCCAGATATGTCAGCAGATATTTCAGCAGAGATCCAGATATTCCAGGAAATTTTCAGTGGTCATCTCTTTCTGTTACCTGCCTCGCTCGGTGGCGGCCTCTGTAAACTTAAAAAAGGACACTGGTCGCCAGGTCTCCGCTCTATCCTTATAAAAATGGTTACCGTTCATACATACGTAACGTTAGATACGCATTTGGGAACACCCAAGGCCTCATCGTGGGTTCACATCTTTGCCGTGTAGCGAAGGTCCATTCAATACTTACAAACCGAAATAGGAAATTGGTTTTTGGGGAAAGGAAATGGCGCAGTATATGCCTCACATCTCGACGGACACCTGCACTGGGGAAATTGGTTCTATAAAGCGGAACACAGACCTTTCCCGCCGCTGGATTGAACCTCGTGACATGTACAAGTAGGAAAAGTGTGTGTGTGTGGGGGGGTCACACAAACACAAACAAACCAAGAACTGTCTTCGCACCAACGCAGACCCGCCGCGGTGGCTCAGTGGTTAGAGCGCTCGGCTACTGATCCGGTGTTCCCGGATTCGAACCCGACCGCGGCGGCTGCGTTTTTATGGAGGCGAAACGCAAAAGGCGTCCGTGTGCTGTGCGATATCAGTGCACGTTAAAGATTCCCCAGGTGGTCGAAATTACTCCGGAGCCCTCCACTACGGCACCTCTTTCTTCTTTCACTCCCTCCTTTATCCCTTTCCTTATGGCGCGGTTCAGGTATCCGCCGAGATGTGAGACCCTTTCCTTCCCCAAAAAAACCAATTTTCAAATTTTCAAACGCACCCGCCGCGGTGGCTCAGTGGTTAGGGCGCTCGACTAGTGATCCGGAGTTCCCGGGTTCGATCCCGACCGCGGCGGCTGCGTTTTTATGGAGGAAAAACGCTAAGGCGCCCGTGTGCTGTGCGATGTCAGTGCACGTTAAAGATCCCCAGGTGGTCCAAATTATTCCGGAGCCCTCCACTACGGCCCCCCTTTCTTCCTTTCGTCTTTCACTCTCTCCCTTATCCTTTCCCTTACGGCGCGGTTCAATAATAATAATAATTGGTTTTTGGTGGAAAGGAAATGGCGCAGTATCTGTCTCATATATCGTTGGACACCTGAACCGCGCCGTAAGGCGAAGGGGTAAAGGAGGGAGTGAAAGAAGAAACGAAGAAAGAGGTGCCGTAGTGGAGGGCTCGGGGATAATTTCGACCACCTGGGGATCTTTAACGTGCACTGACATCGCACAGCACACGGGCGCCTTAGCGTTTTTCCTCCATAAAAACGCAGCCGCCGCGGTCGGGTTCGAACCCGGGAACTCCGGATCAGTAGTCGAGCGCCCTAACCACTGAGCCACCGCGGCGGGGCAACGTGTCCAACGATATATGAGACGATACTGCGTCATTTCCTTTCCTCAAAAACCAATTATTATTTTCAAACGCAGCTTCCTTGTGAAAATGGCCGGTGGTGGGGAAACCATGCTTAGTTTTCTGACCTTTCTTATAGTTCTGTTTTCAGTTATAGCGACCTGTTCGCCAAGAGGACACGGTAGACCACACAGACAGGGCAACCTCCAGATGTCCTCAGTGTCCCTTCAAGCACAGGCGTGCACAGAATGGGTGCAAAGAGGGCAGTGTCCCCTTCCTCTCATCGGCATGGGGGAAAGGGGCGCTAATTTTGTCCCCTATTGTTCCGTGCAACCTAGAAAACTGTAAGAACTGCTACAACGAAATTCGCCCCCCCCCCGCCTCTCCTTGTGCAGAGACCTGCGAGCGCATATCCCTTTAAGCAACCAACACACATTACACCCGCCTTGCCTTGGCAGCGAAGAGGTGACAGCGATAGGGGTACCTCCTCCATTTCTGTCTGACGCACGCCTTCCGGCCGCCGGTATTCAGTTGGGACACTCTTTGTGCTGCTCTTTTCGTGGACGTACAATACACATTACAAAATATACAGCGCGGAAAACGGGGACTTTAGGGTAGAAAACACACTACAAGCGCTGACTCTCAACTAAAGTTTAATCACAGCAAACAGGCAAATATAAGCGAACAGGCAACAATCAAACATTAAGACCACAAGGCACGTGCACTATGTTGGATCAAGACAGGCAACCTCACTGTCACGCAGGAGCAGGGATGGTTTGCTGACGCACAATCTAGATATTTTTCTCATATTGTATGCTTCTACGATTTCTCTGGTAAATTGATCGGGGTGTTTGTACGATATGTCACTGTAATACAAGGCAGGAAAACATGATTTACAATCTCGGCAATGATCAACTAAATTGGTGGAGCGATTCGAATCAAATGAGTTTAGATGTTCTCTCAAACGTGTGTTTTGTAATATGTAATATGTAATTTTGTAATATCTATCACCAACTCGCCCGCCTTGCTATCGTATTGTACAATACACACCCCACTCCTGCAAATGCAATGCGCTATACACAAATCCGTTCTGTTTTTCTTCTTACTTCAGGTGCACACAGTTTCACCATGATAAAGGTAATATGTGACAATTCGAGGTAGTTAACCTTCCCATAATTACTATGCACTTGCTTCCCTGCAGCGTACAGTAATTAAGTAAATTAGGAAAGCAGGGGAAACGAGAGAATGGGGCGGACGCATTCGCCCCAGCTAAGGCAACGCGTCTGCAACACCTTCACGTGGGGGTGCTAAGAGGCAGTCAGTTTTTGTTTCCTTTACATACTTTCTTCTCCGGACCTTCCTACCACGCGAACACGAGCGCCAGAAACTAAGCACGAAAGCAAAGCAAGAACCGAGCTTCACGGCTCGCCGACCGCGCTCGGGAAGAGGCTTTGCGGTCTTTCATAAGACGCCTTTGGTTCCTCGTAAACTTAATCTCCCAGAGGCCCGGCCGACCACGCGTGCCGGCGACAGCACGCCCAGGCAGGCCTCTTAAGTGTGAAACCTCCTCGAGGAGTAAATAAAGGCGCTCGGTCGCCCATTGTAAAAGGCAGTCCCGAAACGCCATGGCACCGCGCACTCTGCCGCTAGCCGAAGCATACACAACCGATGAACTTTCCTTTTTTTTTTACTCCTCGCACAATGCAGAAAACGGAACCGAGATGGCGCTGCATGCAACTACCGCGAGACACGGTGTGCGGACACAGGGAGAGGGGGAAGCAAGGGGAGAGGAGAATGGGGATCAGACGGAGCAGCCTGGCAATAAAGTCACCGCCAAAGGAGCCGTGAAAGGCTGCCCGTTGCGCACGCGAGCACAGTGGGGAATCTTGCCTGAATAAAAGAGGCCGGCGCGGCTAATGCCACATACCGCATGTCGGCGGCTGTAACCAGCATTGCTATACCCCAGCGAGCTGCCACGGCGCTTGCTACTAGGACATGCACAGCAGTGCACAAAGTTGAAACTAAGACACCCTCAGTTTCCGCTTTAAACTGGCCCAGTTTAAAAAGCTACAGAGGACGACAGGCGACGGGCTACGGGTATCAGTGTGGAAAGAGAGAAATCCCCCTTTCCTTTTCGCGCGCTAGCACAACGTGTGTCACTAGCAAAAAAGCCGTTATGTGTCTTGGTGAAGGAAGAAAACCGGTTCCGCTACCGGTTCAGCCACGTAGAAAGCATGCAACCCGTGTACGCCAGCTGCAGCTAAGTGGAAAGGGGGCAAACCGGTCTCGCGGCAGCTGCAGCCACGTGCAAATGATGAAACGCGTGTACGCCAGCTGCAGCTAAGTGGAAAGGAGGCAAACCGGTTTCGCGGCAGCTGCAGCCACGTGCAACAGATGAAACACGTGTACGCCAGCTGCAGCTAAGTGGAAAAGAGGCAAACCGGTTTCGCGGCAGCTGCAGCCACGTGCAAATGATACACATGTACGCCAGCTGCAGCTAAGTGGAAAGGAGGCAAACCGGTTTCCCGGCAGCTGCAGCCACGTGCAAATGATGAAACGCGTGTACGCCAGCTGCAGCTAAGTGGAAAGGAGGCAAACCGGTTTCGCGGCAGCTGCAGCCACGTGCAAATGATTAAACACGTGTACGCCAGCTGCAGCTAAGTGGAAAGGAGGCAAACCGGTTTCGCGGCAGCTGCAGCCACGTGCAAATGATTAAACACGTGTACGGCAGCTGCAGGTAAGTGGAAATGAGGCAAACGGGTTTTGCGGCAGCTGCAGCTAAGCGGAAAGGAGGGAAACCGGTTTCGCGGCAGCTGCAGTCAAGTGGAAAGGCAGAAACCGCGCCGCTTCAGCAGCCGCTTAGATTGTCAGTAAAACAACCACAAATAATATATATGCGAAGGGCATGTGCGCTAGCACATACACATTGTGCTAGCGCACCTACTTCGCATATAGTTTAACGAAATAAATCGCGGGTTAATTTTTTTGAAATTCCGGAACATCTCGGGTAGAAGTGGCGGCCTATAGTGTATGCTGACGCCTGGAGGGCGTTGGATGTATACGAATATGTTTCACCGCTTCCTTACCTTGGTCTAGCATGAAGCAGTAAGTGTCAGTGGCACCATCTATCGGAAACGTGCGAGCATCGTGTCCTGGTTGCCATACCCGCAAAAGTACACAACTAGGGGCATGCAGATAGTACTTTTTATCGAAACCGAGTCGAATACGAAAGTTATATTTTTACGAATATTCGCACATAACGTATAATCGCAACACCTGTAAGCGCTGCAGTACGGCGCTATAACTAAACGAGTTATCAAGCTGTCAAAATACGCAACACTGATCTCCTGCAAGGGGGTGCGCAATACGAAATCGATCTATTAACTCTATTAGCTGAGCCTGCAATTCTTGCTCGTTCAGAGAATCGAATAGGAGGGTATTCGATTCCCTATTCGAAAGTTTGAATACTCCCACACCCTACAACAGGCAACGCTTTCAGCAGCCACAAAATCTGGCACAGCGAACCGTTAGCGGCAACGTTATGGACCAAGTTACGACAAAACCTTCCTTTTATTGGCGCTCCTGATCGTCACCATTGCATTACAGACTGGTGTGTGCTAGGTGTTTTAAATATACATCGCTACATACTTTCAGAGCCTGTTCTAGAATGAATTCGGTTGTTCTTCACGAAGGGACGACATCACAAGTGAACTGCGAAATCAGAAAACTGCTTTGAAAACTTTTGCTTCCATGTATTCCTATGGGCGCCAAGCCTACTTTTCACACCCATGTGGATACGCCTGCTGTAAACCTTCGGTTTGTTTGTAAACACGAGGTTGGTGTATACGTAAGGTCGCCCCCAGCTTGCAAAGCAAAGCTCGCTCACGAGCCATGGGAGCACTGTCCAAAGTTTCAAAATGCAAGAATGGATCTGTCACATCCGCGGACCAAACAGCTCTCACCAGGCTTCGGAAGAACAAAGGTATCGTTACACTCATTGCTGACAAGAGAAACGCCGCTGTCATTTTGGACCGCACCGGCTATGTGCAAAAATGGATGCTCCACTGCGAGATGCAACGACGTACTTAGCCTGAGACGCTACAAAGGAAACAGAAGTCGAACAGCAAAAACTTCTTCAACAAGATGTATTCAAGCTCATCCCCTTAGGACAAGGCCTATCTTTATAGACACCTACTCTGCCAAAACGGCTCCGCGCCAGCCAGTTGTCGGATTTCGCACCCCCCCCCCCCCCCGAAATTTGACCTTGGCCGATTTATACCAAAACCGATGTCCAACCATGACTGAGCGTGACCGACACGATGGCGGTCACCAAATTACGAATATTTTACCCGAGGGTTTGAGGCTCTCTATTTTTCTAACCTCACTACCTCGAGTACAAAAAGTATGGTGAGTTTGTAAGCCCTTACTTAAAAACTCACTGTCTTGAGGAATACTACACGCTGCGAAAATTCGACTTAGCTGATTTACCACCGCCACACCAAACTTTTTTTTTTGCATGGCTACACTTCCACACCTCACTGCACAAACTGTCCACACACATATGCAGATACAGAACACTGCCTTACACAGTGACACTCAGCCTTCCAGTCCCCGCCTATCCTCTACCCCCCCCCCCCCCCCACGCACACACACACACACACACCGTGGCCTATCTGGCTTGCCTCCGGGACCTGAACCTGCAACGCGCCCTCGTCATCTTGGCCCCGGACCTGTTAAATGTCTAACATAAAGCCTCTTTTAATAAACGAGTTGAACCATGGACCACCACTAAAACCTCGAGTGCCGCGTTTAAAAGACTCCTTCCACTGCTAATTGTAAGTTACAATGCATTCCAATGAGAATATGCCTCCGATACCAACATTAAGTGTTCCGTAAGTGATTTAAATCGGCCTCCGAACTTGGCCGGGATGCCCTGGCCCCAAAAGAGAGTGGGCTAGAGAACTGCCTACTTCTTTTTCGCTCCTTTAGAGGGAAATTCACGTGTACAGTGGAAAGCTAACAGATCAGCGGCCCTTGTAACAACAGATGGCGCCACATGACGCTCCAGGAAGTATGCAAGGCCACCGAGCCTCGTGGGAGGTCCGGTTAAGACAAACAAAAGCTGTTAGCCCCAGAAACCGCCGTCGCCCGGACGGATATAGGCGAGCACATTCTTCGCGTTTCCGCTGCTGCTTCGGCTCGTTCTGTTTCTCCCCTGTTTTGTTAGGGCCTGGTTAGCAGCCTGTTTTGCATAGCGCTGTCTTGCCGCTGACACGCTCTGGCTTTGCGCCACGAGATGCGCGCAAGTCCTCCTGGTCGCCGGGAGCATCAGCACACCAAACAACAGAGACAGTTGCATGCGCTGCACAGAATTACTTTCTCGCAACCAAGAATAACAACAAGCAAGCTCCTAAGTATCATGCTCATTTATGTTCAGTGAAGAGACACAAACGCGTTAGCAAGATTGTTACGAAAGAAACGAATTTGTAACGACGTTCAAAAATAGTGAAAAAATACACAGGTACAATCTAAACACAAATATGTCTACATGGGAGCAAAAGTGGAATAAGTCATGTCAAACATTCTCGGGAAAAAATTTGTGAATATTGGAAAATTGTAAGAAGCTGTTATTGAAATATTGAAGGTTATGGTCAATGCTTCTGATAACCAATGGAGAACGCTTTTGACGATGGAAAAAATGCTTAATAGCAAAAAAATGCAAGACTACCGTCGGGTGATGTGCCGGTATATTGATTGTTATAGGTAAATCTTGCATTATATGAAAAAAAATTGCGTTCACAAACGCTTTCCCGCTCAAATTACTTTGTCCACAATTGTTGGGTATGTGTCCATATGGCGCACTCACTTTTTATACAAGGGAGGGAGCTAGAGGGCAGCTTGCTTCCTCTCTGTTCCTTTGTGTTTAGAGAAACGGAATTCACCAATACTGCTACGACAGAGAAAAACGAATTTGTCGCCATGAGTAACAAAAAAAGTAAAAACGATTCACAAAAGGTGGTAAAGGTTCATTTTGCGGATTTTTCACAGGGTAAGCTGGCGCAGTCAGACACCCCATTTCCTCCGCCATTTTGTCTCCCTTTTATCCGGTAATCCGCCTTTAGTCGCTGCTCCTAATGACGCAGGCTATGCGGGGTGACGTCACGCTGGTGACGCCAGAAACATGCTCATGATGCTATTTACGCATACCCCGGCCATGCGCCTCAGCAGACCGCCGAGCCGGAGACGACGCCGACGATTGAAGGAGCACGACGCCCTTTTCAACGCTACACTTTAAACACGAATACGGCACTAAACACGAATACGGAACTAAACACGAATACGGAACTAAACACGAATACGGCAGTAAACACGAATACGGCACTAAACACGAATACAGCACTAAACGCGAATACGGCAGTAAACACGAATCCGGCAGTAAACACGAATGCGGCACTAAACACGAATACGGCAGTAAACACGAATGTGGCACTAAACACGAATACGGCAGTAAACGCGAATGCGGCACTAAATACGAATACGGCACTAAACACAAATACGGCAGTAAACACGAATGCGGCTGTAAACACGAATGCGGCACTAAACACAAATACTGGAGCAAAGAAAGGAGTAAGCTATCCTCTATATGCTCTCCCTTTTATGAAAGGGAGTGCGCTATAGGAGAGCTTACTCCCTTCATTACTCCTTTCTGTTTAGGGTGTATTTCGTTCTAGGAAAAGAAACTGCGCTGTGGTTGCCTGAGGCACAGCATGGTCGTTATGACACAGCCGGACTGGGCGCGGCGGCAGTATCCGAGGTATTCACGTGACGTCACGGGCGCCATTTTGTCGCACGGCGCGCAGATTCGGCAGTGCAAGCTGGGGCAGGTAGCAATAAGCCGATTAGATAAGCCTCCTGTTTTCCGCCACGTTACGTGCGCCACAAACCGCCGCCACTGCGACGCAGATTCGTACTCCCAACAGGCTCCCAGCCTGCGTTGCTGTTTTCTTTTTTTTTTATTTGCTTCCCCAGCTTATGTTGTTTTCGTCACGACTGACGTCACGACCAAACTAAACGAAACCGAAACGAAACGTTACACAAAAATACGAGCTCGGGCGAGCAGCACGGCTGTGCGGACGCAAAAAGCACTCCCACCAAAATCTGGTGCACGCGCGTGTGCAGCAGCGCACATTTGCTCTGAACAGGAAAAAAATAAAAATAAAACAGCACTCACACATACCGGTACAAAATTACCAACAGCCACCTTCTTTCCAGAACGTCGCATACCTCCTTTGGAGCGACGAGAAAAATGTCTCGTCGTCGCCACGTTAGGCGCCAAGTAGGAAAGCAAACAGAAACGGGATGCACTGCAGTTTGAAGCCCCCCCCCCCCCCCCCCCCTTCCTTCGCGGAAGTCGCTGCCGCGGACAGGCAGGAGACAGCGCTCTCCGGGCAACAATTCTGACCTTTCTACTACAACTCTGCTCCCTTGTCCGGTTCGCTGCTCAAGTAAGTGTCTTTCTTTCTTCGTTATTTTCTTTCTTTCCTTCCCGCGTTCTGTCTTTCCTTCCTGCGGAAACAGCCTGAAGAGCCGCCTTAACGAACGTGCTCGTCTTGTTAAGCGACGCATGACAGAAAGCAAGAATGGAAAGACAGAAGAAGAAAGAAAGAAGAACCGGAGACAAAGAAGAAACGAAGGAGGAACGAAAAAAAAAGAAAAAGAGACACAAAGAGAGGGGAAGAAAGAAGCCCAAGGGGGTTCTTTTCCATCCATTCCTGACTCCGGCGAGAAGAGCAGCCTTTTGTTCCTGCAATCTAAAGCTCTTCTTCCGGGTGTGTCGTCTCTCAAAGGAAACGAAAAAAAAATAATTCATAAAAAAGGAGGTACTGAAGCGCGTTCCTCCGGTTGCGCCTATACGCTTTAAACACGAATACGCCTATATGGGAATAAAACTCTCTAAACACTCATTCATTATTACAGCGCAAAGACGGCACAGAACAAGAAGGGGACACTGCAGTTTGAAGCCCCCCCCCCCCCCCCCCCCTTCCGCTGTTGTGTCCCCTTCTTGTTCTGTGCCGTCTTTGCGCTGTAATAATGAATGTAGGTAACCAACTCGCCCAAAATGTTGTATTATGGATCTCTAAACACTCCTTTATGTAAAGAGGAGTCACACTTGAGAGCTTACTCTCTTAATCCCTTCCGTTTAGAGTGTAGCGGGCCAGAGCCAAAGCCTAAAAAGAACAGATACACCATTTGAGTAGCACTTTATATACTTATGCAAAAGTATGCTTAACAGTCGGTAATACTAGCGTAAAATTTACTCTATGACCACGGAAACCGGGTGAATTCAGAGTGTGTTCCCCACACTTAATTCGAAGCAGAAAGAACCCACCGCTGTTATTTATAGCACTTATTTTGTTTGTGCCAGCGCGTATACCGGCGCTATTTCAATCGGATGTGCACTAAAATTTGGCTACATCTTCGGACGTTTTTTGTTGTTATTCATGCGAATGCGTTTGGCGCCGACAAAAAAGTGGCGGCGTTACAAAACTTGGCACTGGCTGAGACGGTGTGACGTCATCATCAAAGGCAGGAGAAATATGAAGTGCTGAACAGTATTAGTACTAGTACTTACAACTGCACCGACTCCAACGGAATAGAATAAAATCGGAATCAAATCGGAATTAGAACAGGAATAGAATTATAATAGAATTGGAATAAAATTGGAATGTTTTCGCATTACTTCCACGTAATATCCGAAAGTGCCTCCGGTATTTTTTTAATTACCTGAAAGCTGCGAAAGGAATTCTATGGAAGAGGCCGTTTCCATTAGTTCATCGCAGGGAAAGTATTGGGAAACATGTGTTCCCGGTATTCATTATCTAAATTGACTTCCTCTAACATTCACGACGCATCTGCGGCAAGGCTGTCTGGAGGGTGCAGACATAAATAGATAATACTGATAAAAAGAGATAGGTACAAGTACACCCACATAAAAACCACACGGAAGGCAATACTGGCAAGAAAAAATTACTTTCATCGCCCTCTGTCCATGAATCCTGGAAACGATATGTGCAGACTAACTGTGATTTTCCGAATTACGGAGAGCACCACAAAATGTGGGTCAACACACTTTCCATACAAAGAAATAATTTTTGCCTGCGTTCCAAAAAAAAATTGACCACGGGTGTACATCAGTGAGTCCACTCTGCTATATGTACCTATGTACATCAGTGAGTGGGTACACTGTAATCACGAATAGGCCTTATATGGGAGTAAAAAGGCAGTAAGCTAAGCGCTAGAGGACAGCTTACCCCCATTTTACTCCCTTCTGCTCAGAGTGAACACGAGCAGTAAATCCACACACGGTGCACTGCATGACCCGCCGCGGTGGCTCAGTGGTTAGGGCGCTCGACTACTGATCCGGAGTTCCCGGGTTCGAACCCGACCGCGGCGGCTGCGTTTTTGTGGAGGAAAAACGCTAAGGCGCCCGTGTGCTGTGCGATGTCAGTGCACGTTAAAGATCCCCAGGTGGTCGAAATTATTCCGGAGCCCTCCACTACGGCACCTCTTTCTTCCTTTCTTCTTTCACTCCCTCCCTCATCCCTTCCCTTACGGCGCGGTTCAGGTGTCCAACGATATATGAGACAGATACTGCGCCATTTCCTTTCCCCAAAAAACCAATTATTATTATTATTATTATTATCATTGTATGTGGCTGAACTCCTATTTCTCCTCTTTTTCTCACCTCTTTCGTCCGTTAAGCTTCACGACGAACCTCAGGAGCCCAGTCAGAGCAAGACTGCTGCCACGCGCCTCTCCCTTTTCCACACAACTTGCCCCTTCGATAAACGCAGAACATTAGGAACAATCATTGGGGGGGGGGGGACCGGCCAAAACCGGACAAACCTGGGTGCACTCTAAGCACGAATACGCCTATACAGGAGTAAAAAGGGGATAAGTAAGCTGTCCTCTAGCGCGCTCCCTTTTATAAAAGAGAGTGCACCATAGGACAGCTTACTTCCCTTTTTACTCCTTTCTGTTTGGAATATGAAGATTCAGAGGACAGCATCTCAAAATAAAGGAGTAAAAATAGAGTAAGCTGTTACTCCCTTCACACTCCTTTCTGTTTAGAATGTGACCGTCAGAGGACAGCGTCTCAAAATAAAGAGTAAAAAGTGAGTGAGCTTCCCTCTAGCGCTCTCCAAAAGACGGTGGGCTAGAGGACACCTCTACTCCCCATTTACTCCCTCCTGTTCAGAATGTGAAGATTAGGGCGTGCTCGTGCGGATTCTCGTGAGCCAGTCTGGAGGAAAGTCGGAGGTGCGGTGGAGCCGTAGGCACTGTAAGCATCGAAACACGGTATATACGCACACGAGAACCCCGGCTTTAACACCGAGGTTCTTCCAGCCCCATGCCCGGCCGCTTCCATCTTCCTCGCCGCATACCGAGCGCGGGACGTGTTATGTGGCCCGGGTGACCGCGGATGCAATCATCTCGTCGGGGCAAGGAGAGAGGGGGGGGGGGGGGGGGGGGGGGGGGGAGGCTGCGACGAAAGCCAGCCAAGGCACTGGATCTAATCACGGGCCCTGCGGAGTAATTTTATACACACCGTGAAACGCGGAGGGTATAGCAGCGCTTGAGAGGATTAAAAAGCGCGCGCGTCCGAGCTGCTTTCCGCTCGATAACCACACTCGGAACATGCAGCGGACTACTCGGGAGCGCTGTGCCCTTGCGAAAATCCCCGCAGAATATCCATGGACTGAACATAAACATAGTCAGACATTCACATACAGCCTGAACGACAGACATGGAGTCTTTAGATTGTGGGGTTTATGGGGGTTTAACGTCCCAAAGCGACTCAGGCTATGAGAGACGCCGTAGTGAAGGGCTCTGGGAATTTCGACCACCTGGGAGTTTTTAAATTATGTCTACACACCTATAGAAATCCATGGAATATCAACAGACATCGCATAGACTTCAATAATATACAGACTTCTACTTACAAATTTTACAAACGATGTACTGACCCGATCTGTACCTTTAGACAGTAGTTACATAGACAAGCATATCTTAAGACGGCTTTAAAGAAGCCCACGAGGTCGAAATTTCCGGAGCCTTTCACTAACGGCGTACCTCATAGCCTGAGTCGCTTTGGGACGTTAAACTGCAATAACCTAACCTAAATCATGTCTAGAGAGTCTACAGAATGTCTGTGGAATGTTCACACTCCCTGGGGGACGCCTACAGACTGTGAATGGAGAGTTCAAAACATTTTGTAAAGGTTGATGCTATGTTTAGGAGTAACCCCCAAGGTGGAGTACTCCCTTATTTGTAATAAGGGAGTAATCACTCATTGGCACCCGGCCAATAACAGTCATATTGTTACAAAGGAAAGATATGCAGCTTTCACACAAACTTGTGACAAACTACGACGGGGATACCGCCCATTCAAGACATAGTCTCATACACAGCTATAAAAAAGGAACTGGAAGTGGTTGGCTTGAAATAGCCTCCGACCATTTGGCGGCTAATAAACATCTCAACCACTCGAAACAACAACGCTCCTTGGCGGCAGCGTATAGAGACTTTTAAAACAGGCGAAGATCAAATAACGAGTCTCATTCTGGAGCACTGCAGCTTGGATGTATAAAGCAGGTATAAAAAAAATACGCAACCCAGGTGTTTTTCTTCTCGGCCTCGCTGCGTAGTTCATTTTCAATCCTTCAGCGATGAAAGGAGCTCTCGTACTGTCCGCTCCGAAGCTTACAATTTCCGGCCGTGCTTGAGAAGCCTCACTGGACGACCTGCAAGCAACCCATCAGCCCCTGCACATATTTGAGTACGGCTGCACTGTAATGCGCCACCCTAATAACGGAGTCCCGACGCAGCGGGGCCGAGCTGCAGAGAGACGGGACTTTTCCTCCGCTACGGTGAAATCCTTTACCGTTAACGAGAATTTTTTAGTTGTTTTTTTGCGTACAAATGACTGGCCGTTTTCTCCTGCAGGGGATGCCTCGATTTCTCTCTATGTTACCATCCTTCGATGGAACGGTCGAACGAAAGGAATAGCTGCGAAAAAACAAGCCTTCCCGTCGCTTCCGAACTACAGTGCGAGACGGCATCTAAGCGGTATGCGGAACAGTAACGATGCCTGCCTGCGTGCGCCGGCCCGCGCTATTCTGCGGGCGTCTGAGACCGCGTTTGTTTGAGCGGGACGCGCGTACGGGGTCAGGGGCGGGGGCTCCGGTCTGAAGGACCTCAGTCCTGGAGGCATTGACTGTCCTCTTCTGCCGGGAACACACCCCCTGTAGATACTAAATCACTGCCCCGTACAAGCGCCGATTCTACCTGCAGCATGATTTCACGTCGGGTAATGTCTGACCACAATGTTCAGAAACTCGAAAGAACGCAAGTATACACTGTAGTAAGCATAACCACACCATGCGGCGCAAGCACAGCCACTCCAACGTACGAGGGGTGTTTTGATGATGGAATGCAAATCGGAAGGCGTGCTTTCTTAACTCGCGGGTGCGAATAAATAAACAAACAGAGCATCGCTGGCGAACTGGATTATCCCTTTTCGTTCACTGAATTCATTCATTCATACCATCGGCCCTGTGGGGACTCGCTCTGCTCTGTCCCTTCGGGTTCGTTTCCCCACGACGCCTGGTGCCTAGTTACCTTAACGAACAAGAAAGAGCGCCTGCGTCACAAAGACACTGAAAGATAGAGGGGACTTAAGGAACACTAGCTTCAGAGACTGCGCGACTGCTGCGGGAACTGGAGAGACAGCTCTCTTGGCTTGGGGAAATCGACGCGCGCGGACGTTCCGGCCCGAGCACCGCTCTCCGCCGCGGCACGAGGCCTCGCGGGAACGTCTCCCGCGAGCTCGTACCGTCCGGCCCCGGAGTTTCTCCCCTCCTCTAGAGTGGGCGGACATTCGCTCGTAACGTTGCTGGTGAGTCGGACGACCTCGATTCCTTAGCTTGTTCTGTTGCTATAGCCAGCGTTATTGTTGTTGCAGCAATAAAGGTCATTTTCTGTAAGCCAGTGACGTATATTCACGCGTGGCGGTGTCGGCGACTGGAACGGTCAGCCACGAGTAAGCAGGAAAAACGCATTTATACTCCTAATTTAACCCCACAGCCCTGATCAAGGGCTAACGTAGGGAAATGGGTGATACCGGTACCGGCACAGAAAAGCAGCACGAAAGCAAAACATTCAATCTGACTCACAAAACAGCAACCAAATCAGAGTTCGTCAATAAAACTGAATACAACACAGTTACAGAAGCAAGGCGGTACATTCGCACGTTCACCCGCTATATCAGGAACTGATCAGAATGGCGTCCCTTCGGAGGCTGGACCAACGTCAGACCATCCGTCAAGCCCAGACATCAGCGCAAGATATGGGAGTCCTGAACTAAGGAGTCCGCCTACTTGACTCATAAGACATTTTAAAACCAGTAAAGTATTTTTTTTCTCTTTGCTTGTCCCTTTCTTGCACCGCGGGTTTGATGTTCGAAGGCACCGGAGCATATCTTCATATCTCTACTTGTAATAAATAAGTACTACTACCATTACTGCTGCTACTGTTCCTACTAGAACACTAAGAAGAGGAAACAGAAGAAGAATAAAAGTGATTGTTGCGGTCGTGAGAAACATGAGGGAACAAAAATTTTTTCGCACAAAAGCGAGAATTTTCTGGTTACTCTTCAACTAAATTTGAGAATCACCTCTAGAGATTAGGCGGCAACAGGAAAGCCAGAAAGAAAAAAACTGCGCTTGTCACACATAATTACAGAGCAAACAATAAATTACCGCTCAGACATTTTTTCCCTTTCACATTGCTCACGACTGTACCTGCAGACTTACCCGCACAAAGTCTATAGGGCTCCAAAACACAAAAAAACGTCGCTGTTTTTCAGCGCCTTAACCTTTAACCTTACAGCCTAAGCCAAGCAGAACAGACAGCGAGCGCCTCGCAAAAACTTCACTCGATACCACCGACAGATGCGGCCTTTGTATACTCGTATAGGACGCAGATTCCGTAACAGTGCACACAATTCACCGCCGGCGTACGGCAATCTGCCACAAATGTCGTAGCAGCAAAAGAAGCATTCCCATACGGCCCCATACTTACGGCGTGCATCACCACGGAGACAAGCTACACATCAGTACCGTGCAGAGCTGCGGAAGACCAGAGCGTGCGCCAGTTATATAACCGGGGGCGCTGCCGAACGCAGACCTACAGGCGTACAGAGTTTACAACCTTTTTACAGTCTATCGAGAGTCCACAGACTTGTCTGTTAAGTCTATAGATTTTCTATAGACAAATCCTACAGACTAGTCTATAGGCAATAGAAAGCCTAGACAGCGTACAATTTATAGATTTATGGGCACACACTTCTAGTAGACACTTGTCTATAGCCTATGAATAGACAAAAGGGAATATCCATAGGAAAGCAATAGAGTCTATAAGAAGTCTATAGACAGCTTTTATTAGGGGGACACAGGCACAGTGAAAGTGCTTACGCAAGGTGCACACAACAGTCCAGCAAGCAATACGCAGACGCTTAGGCTGGAAAGGCCTATATAGGTGGCGCAAGCTTCACCTATGCGTATAGACTTCGCAAAAAGAAACCATTGCATTGCTATAGATATTACCCCTTGTCCATTCCAGGTTTACAGACAAAAGTCAACGGAGAGCCTATTTCACCTGGCTAGTCACAGTCTGTAGACTGCGTATAGACTGCCTATAAACGTCATCAGCACAAGTCTATCGGCAGTAAGTACAACCGAAGAGATTTTCGTAACGGAATACATCCTCCATCGCACTGCACGCTTCTATAGTCGGACGCCCAGCGAAGACGCGTTAAGGGCGCTAAGGCGGACGTTAAAAAGAAGCAGAAAGCGGCGCCCGGCACTCGAGCCCAGAATGAACGACGCACATCAGGGAAAAGCTAGCGGCTGAGGAGGATTAACCGGGCGCTATATATGTGTCAGGGGGCCCGCCGGAGACATTTGGGCGCCAGTTTCACGCGCGCTTTCGTCAGCGCGATTTCTATAGTCGCTGTTCATGGTTACTTTTTATCGCCTTTTTATCTCCTTTTTGCTCCTTCCGAAAGAAAGCTATATATACGCGTTAAGCTTTCCCCGCCTTCGCTGATCCAAGCGGTTGAATAAGCGTCAACTCCCACGCGCGCCACTTCTGAATTCTTCAGCCGACTTCGGCTTCGTGCTCGCTATACGGTACACACACATCCGATGAATTCTTGAGCGCGAAGCCCGGAATCTCCGGAACGACCCCTCGGTTTTACGGGCGCGGTACACAAGCGAAGTGCTATCGGGAGCATGAAAAGAGAGAAAAGAAATGAAAAAAAAAAGCCTTCAAAACCGCGTCAGCAGCTTCGCTGCTCAAGTCGTCAATATATATAGAGCAGAACATCAGCGAAAAGTCGGGGAAAGGCGGATTCAATTTTGCTTCCCTCACTATCTTTTTGTTGGTCTCTCGATACTTATTTTTTTTTCCTTATCGCGTGTGCAAGACGCCGACAAGGGGCCGCGGGGCTGTCGCTCGAATTTCGCCAACGTCGCAAAGATGGGAGCCGATTTGCGCAGACACGGTTCTCGCAATGCACTCCGCTGGCAGGAAGGCCTGACGCAAGTATATATACGCACTTCTCCGGGATTTCCGAAGAATGCGCCGACCGGTGCCGTCCGTATAGTCTATACAGCTGCAGAGGTGCCCACACAAAGCGTGCCTCTTCGCGGGCACTCTGGCACAGAGGCGCACCCGAAGACTCCAAGCGGCGACAACTTCCACAAGTGTGCTGTCATTGCGTGATAACAACCAGTCACGAATGAGTCATACTCATTTACTGACTGGTTGGTTGATCGATTGATTGACTGATTTATTGACTGACTCGTTGGCTGATCGACTGACTGATTTATTGACTGGAAGGTTGACCGATTGACTGATTTACTGACCGGCTGGTTGGTTGATTGATTGACTGACTGATTTACTGACTGACTGGTTGGTTGATCGATCGGTTGACTCATTCATTCATTGGTTGACTGATTCATTGATTTACTGGATCAATCAATCAACATCCTATGTATACAGCCTCTGTCAAAAGTACAGAAGCCAAGGATCTTTGGGATCCGCACACCCAAGTAGATATAAATCACATCGAAGGCGTTCAAAAAAAAAGCACTAAGATTTATCTACAACGCATATGGTAGGCACGTGTCCGTCACTAATCTACTAAGGCAATCTGAACTCCAGACGCTTCAATCCCGCCGCAAGTTACACGGTTTAAAACGGCTGCATGGTATTATTAATAATTTAACAAACTTTAATTTTGTCACTTACATGGAATATAATACTTCCCGCCCAACACGCGGCAAACACAGCTCGACAATAGTAGTTCCACGATGCCGAACTAAAGCTTACCAGTTTTCTTTCCAAAAACAATATCAGAATGGAACGGGCTTCCGCGTGACGTGGTCAGCTTGACAAACCAAGATTCCTTCTTATCTGCGGTCGTGACGCTGCTATAGACGCAGTGTGCTTGTTCATGCTCTTACTTTTGTATTTTTGTATTCTTAAGAAGCGCAGAGTGTTTGTTATTGCTTCTGTGCTCGCTTTTTATTTTGTGTGTGCTTGCTTTGTTGCATCGCATTATATCAACGATGTATGTTTGTTCCACTCCTGCCTTGGCTACCAAATGGCGGTTGGCAGTACTGAATAAAATAAAATAAAATCATTCGCTTCTCGGTCGCGCTGTGCGGCTCGTTAAGCACCGTTAGAGCTCCTAATCCTCCGACAGGGACAGGCGCTCAGGTCCTCACCGCTACGAAAGTTAGGACGTTCAAGCACGACATACAAGCGGCCCACTATACAGCTTAGAAGGACTACTCGGCTCTTTCGACGAAGGCGCGTTGAAACTCAACAGGTTCTCAAACAAAATCTCAACAAAAAGCCGCAGACAGTGCGCAGAGTATCAACGAAGCTGTTCCCAGAAGAAGATCCCTCGATCTGACAGCGCACTCTCCTCGGATGATTCCGGCTCAATCGCAGGCACGCATGAAATACTCTACCTTGCGTAGCTCCCGCAATCGGGCACTCATTCAGTGTCGCTACTTGGCAGCGCGACCACGACCGGTGACGTCACGGGCGGCACAGCGCACCCTCACGCACGCATGACGCGCTTATTTCAATCTCGTTTTCCGCCAAGCTAGACGCTCTCTTCGATGGCGCCAACTAGGCATATGAAAATAATAATAAATAAAACAATGGGCGGCAGGCACCGAGAGGAGGAAAGCGCAAGAGGATTCGTCGGAGTCGGCTTGCGGGGGCAATCAGCGCAACGATTTTGCAATCAAGGCGCCTGTCGGTAGCTGAGGTGAAGAGTAGTAGTAAGAGAAAGTAGAGCAGCTACAGGAGATGGCGACAGCCGCATGCAAGGCGGATAGATATGCGGCGATGAAAAACCTGATGGCTGGCGGTTTAGCATTCCAAGCACGAAATATTGTGCGAAAACATAATTTTTTTGCCGGTGGACATCACCGCCACGTACCTGAAGTCGTCACTGGAGTGGTCCACTGACCCAGGGGAGCCAGTTATGTGCGTCTGCAACTTTTTCATCGCCAATGCCAATTTACCCAATCTACGCCGGCGGCCTATATACTCCAGTGCCGGGTTTCTCCAGCAATGCTGTCCAGTGTGTTGCAGTTTAACACGAGACGTGTTCGGCTGCGGCGCTAGCCTAGTGCTCTCGCGCTGTGACCAGCTAATACGATCTGTTCGCCCCACCACGGGTTCGAATCCAAGCAGCGGATATTTATTTTATTTATTACGCGCTAGCGTATACACCTCGTTCGGACGAAAAGCCGTCGGCGAAGTCGGCACCGCGTGTCGGAAAAAATCGGGGGCTGCGTAAAAAGAAAATCGTATCGTGTTAATTTTTTGGTCCTAGTGATGATGATTGATTGGTGTGTGATAGGCGATGACGAGTTAATGCAATCACTGTAACTGATCGATTAATTAAACAAATGAAAAAATTCAAAAAGAGGTGTCGAGGGTGTCAAAATGCTCAGAATGAAAAGCCAATGCTTGATGATGCTAATTCACTTCTCACATACGCCGCAGGCGTACAAACATCGCACGATATTGCTATAGGGGTTCACTCACTGGAATAATAAAAAAAGGAACCGAAAAACCAACACTACGGTTCAACTTCGACCGCTTTGCTTCGTCAGTCGAGGCGTCCACGATATCTTGCGTGTAGTCAGAGAAGGTCTCCGCGACAAAATGCCTACTGCTCTTCAGTTCTGCAGGTCATGAATCTTTAGTTGCGTTAATAAGAGCTTACTTAAAATAGTCCTCACACAAATACTCAGTAGTATACCTCTTTATACGCAACGCATCATGAAAAGAGAAAAACAGGGCTGCTCAGCGTGGTGTCCGACGCACGCGGCCAGCTTCATCGCGTAGCGTGAGCGTCAACTTTCCCACGAAGAAACGACACACAGCTGGTGGCAACCCAGCGCGTAAAAAACAGGAATGAACTCTAACAAATCACACGACAAAAGCCAATAGCTAGTTCGGACTCGATGGACACTTGGAGAAAAACAACGACGCAGCTCCCATTGAGTGCAGCGTCCACAGACTGCAGCTGCTATGGACTGCAGCTTCCAGGAAGTCAGCCCATGACGCACTGTTTGAACATTCCACGTAGTCAGAAGTGAATACAAAATTGAAAAATTGGCTGCAAGGAAAGGAAATGGCGCAGTAACTTCTCGATCGATACCTCAACGCCGCCATTAGGGAAGAGACGAAGGAGAGTGTGAAATGAGGCAGAGAGAAAGAGTCGCGTAGTGAAAAGCCCTGGGTTCCTCTCAACGACTTAGGGTTATTTAACGTGCATTCCTCTCAGCTCCGGCGAAAGGTATCTGCCGCTGGCGGGATTCCATCCCGTGACACTGCTCGGCAGCCGAACGCCGCATGCACTGGGCCACCGGGCGGGTTTAATTGTGCGCAGCGCGCTCCAGACGGGCACTTGTGAGTCGTCTTGTAACGAAGGCAGTGTTAAGTACTCGCTGAAAATGTAATTTGATAGCCTTTTCGTTAGTATATAGTGGACAGGGTAGGCTAATTTCCTTTGCGAAAGAAAACAAAAATCCCCCATCTCCAACCCGAATTAACATTGCACCGGACTCATTTCTATCGGTGGACGATGGTGGTGGTGGTGAAGTTGGCGGTGGTAGTGTTGGTGGCGGTTACGGTTATAGTGGCTATAGTGGTGGTGGTGGTGATAGTGGAGCTGTTGGTGATGGTGATGGTGGTGATGATGTTGGGAAGCTCTTACATGCCTCCTCTGATGCACTACTAACGGAATCTAACCGCGACCAGTACCGCATATCGATGCTACGCGACACGGAAAAACAGCCCCTGCGCACAAGGACCGACACACACTGCACACAACGTCCGTGCGACCACCGCCATCCGCTCCCACCAAAAACCAGCAAGCCCTGCCGGGAGTGGATCCCCGGCGGAGAGTGAATGATATACGCGGGGGAGCGCCGTCGCGAATCTCAATCTCCAGCAGGCGAGCCGCTCATTCACTGGGCCAAGCCGGAGTCCCTCACCTCTATACCTCTCTCGGCTCGGCGCAGAGCACGACAGAGCGGCCTAAATGTAAAGGGGAGATAACAAAAGGCAGGGCAAGGCTGGATGGAGATAAACGAGCCACACGTGCCTTCAAAGAAAGAAAGAAAGAACTCAATCGAGACCAGTCGCAATGCCCTAAGACGAGCGAGAGTTTCTCCTAACCCCCCCCCCCCCCCCCCCCCCTTTTCAAGGGCGTTTCCCTCTGGGGTGACTGAGGTCACCGGAGCAGGCAATGTGTCTCCGGAGGCTTACTACCCGTTCCCAGCGAACCGAGAGAGAGAGAGAGAGACAGTAACTCCGCCAAGTGTTGGGGAGGAAAGAGGAGGTACAACGCCGCCGTGAATTCCGATTAACGGCGAGGCGACCGAAAGCAGAGGCGGTCGGGCGCGCAAGGTCTCTTCTTTGGAATGAAGCGGTTGCGAGTAGTTGCCGCTACCCCCCCCCCCCCCCCCCTTCCTGCAGAGCAAGGACGCTTGGATCTTCTTGCAACTGGCGAGCAGTGCACTGCCGTTGCCTGAATGGTGACGCCGATTCAGGTGCACACTGACGGCGCCATTCCTCGCTCTATATAGGCCCCCTCGAGAATAAGGGACTCGACGCGATTCTTTTTTCGCTACAAATTTCGTCACAACCTCCGAAATCCTAGTCGCTCTCGGTACATTCGTGGTGAACTTTATACGTCCGAGAATGGCACCTACCGGTTTTGGCAATTCGTCGGGGAAAAGCCTGCCTAGCGCTAAATTTGAGCTTGTTTGGCCGGCGCGGCAAGTATCACGCGACCTTTAGCGTCTCGCCCGGGACAGGAGAAACCGTCACCGTCACTCTTGAGAAATGCGCCGCAGTGCGGCCTGTACTCGTCCCGCGCACGCTGCACAAACGTGCGAGTTTCGAATGCCGCATAGGATGGGCAGAATTGGCTGCGACACACCGCCACCCGTAATTTAGTTTTCGAAGTTCTAGCAATAACCCGCCGCGGTGGCTCAGTGGTTAGGGCGCTCGACTACTGATCCGGAGTACCCGGGTTCGAACCCGACCGCGGCGGCTGCGTTTTTATGGAGGTGAAACGCTAAGGCGCCCGTGTGCTGTGCGATGTCAGTGCACGTTAAAGATCCCCAGGTGGTCGAAATTATTCCGGATACAAATCTCTAATTGCAACTAGACGCCTAACTCTGCCAGTTGAAATAAAATCGAATTTTATTTCTGCTTTGAAAAGGTACAGACCGCGGAGGCGCAGAAAAAGCTGTAAGATACAGCTTGACAAAGCCGCAGCCACCCTTTAGCCTGGCAGCGGCTTGACAGCAAGGCTTATAAAACAAAGGCAGTTGGTTAACGTATTAACACGTATACAATAATGAAACTACAAAATAAAGTGAAACAACATTATAAAATACTGAATCGACATTCGCACTCGACAAACACAGATCGATAGCAAAGAAAAAGAATAAGCATATTCTACATGTGAACGTACATAGCACGCAAAGAGTTAAAAGGTTAATTATTAAAAACTAGTTAACGAGCTTGCTTTTTAAGACGATTCACCGGTTTTCTGGTGTCCGCCAGCACTGGTAATACTATGACGCAAAAGCCATTATTTTATCCCAAAATGTCTATTTTTGAAAATTTTTGAAAGTGTTCGCTGACACACCCGGTATATTGCCCGCTGGACTGCCGCGTACAGCCCGCGTCGCGCGCCGTTTATGATTTCGAGCAATATAACCGCGTTTTTGTGCGTTAATGCTTTATTTCCCAGCGTCGTTGGCTTCACGCCGCTACACATTTTCGTTAACCCCCGCTTTAACTTGACCCAACCCATTTCCATCACTGCCGTTTATAAATTTTCCCGACGTCGCCGCCGCCACGTCCACAGCTCAGCTTTCGGTGCGATTTATCCCGTTCGCCCCCCCCCCCCGCCCTTCCCGATTCTGTTCGCCTGCTTCGTGCCGGTTAAAGTACGACTACGAAATAAACAAAACGCACAAGTCGCGCGAATAAAAACAACGCGACATATTTTAATGCCCAAATTGAAAACAAGAGAGAGAGAAAAAATTACGTCAAAGAAATGCGCCGACAAATTCGTGGCGAGATCTCCACCCCCCTATAGACGGTCGGATTAAAAACGAAAGGCAATAATAATAATAATAATAATTGGTTTTTGGGAAAAGGAAAATGGCGCAGTATCTGTCTCATATATCTTTGGACACCAACCGCAAAATGAATTTTCCGGGCGAGCCGGCTCGCCCACCCGATCGTGGCTGGCACCGCCTCTGGAGCGACGACGGCCTCAACTTTTCCACGACGCAGCGAATCGTGTTGGCTCGCCGTTCAGTGGTCGGTCTGCGGTTGTATTTCCGTCCCGGGGGCCGGTTTAAATGGCATCGAAGTCACCGGAGAAAGGGGATTAGGAACGAAGGAAGCCCGACGAGCAAGTGGACCCCCAGTCAATTGAAAAAAAAAATCAATGATCTCCTTCATTTAGGAAATAAAATCGACCGCTGTCACTATGAGGACGGAGAAAGCAATTTTTTATGCCGTCTCCTTTCTTCCGAGCGATGTTCAAGGCATCGTATACACGTGGATCACCGTGCGGAACGCGCCTGCGGCCAGGAAAGAATGTGTAATTGATTTTCTTCCACCCTGCAGTTCCGGTTTCCGCAACTAAACGGCGGCTACACGAAATCGCTGATCATTACGTACGACGGTGGTTAAGACGTAATCGTAAATAAACAATTATTACGCACGTACCAGAACTGTGAGAACTGCAAGGTGCACCGTATAGCAGAGCGGTTCGTTTCGCTCGCCCGACAAAATACGGCAGAAGGAACCAGAGGTTATAAAGATGCAACTCCCTACACTCTAAACCCGAATACGCCTATAAGGGAGTACAAAAGGGAGTAAGCTGTCCTCTATACGCACTCCCTTTTATGAAAGGGAGTGCGGTAGAGGACATATTACTCCCTTTTTAACTCTTTCGTGTTAAGAGTGTAGAGTGGAAGTAATTGCAAATGTTCCCCCAAAACATCGACCATTACTCCCTCGGAGACTAACTGCAAAGGGATTATATGAGTAGTTAGCGCCCACACAGCCTAATCGTTCAACGTCACAAGAGTCTGGTGCGGTGTCTGGTTATGCTTGTCGTGTGGTGTAGCGTCGTTGCGGTGGTGGTAAGTCGTGCGCTGTGGTTACTGCGTGTTGGTGGTGGTGTGCTGTGCGGCATGGCGTGAGGTGCGAAGCGGCATTTGTGGATTAACGTCTCAGAGGTATACGAGCTACGAAAGATGCTGCAGCGGAGGGCTCCGGATTAATTTTGGACACCTGGACTTCTTTAACGCGCACTGACATCTGGCACGCACTGAAATGTTTAACGCGCACGGACAACAGCTGTGTAGTTAGACTCACCTTACCCTGTTTTTGGTTCACATCGGCCCGACTTGCTTTTTGTCGCCAATCTGCCACCAGGTGAAAACAGACGACCTCGTGCTCAGTACAGCGGAATACTGCGTAGCCAACAATCCACAACGGCGGGTAGACCGCGTTCCTAAGAGCTGTACATATCTTTCGAGAAACGCAGGTGCCTTCCCGTTTCAGGCCAGCGCGCACGAAACGCATTCGTGCAAGGGACAGGTTGGCCAGCACGATACGAGGTACACGCGAACGCCGCATTCCCTTTATTCCGAAATCCTAGCCGAGAATTTCGCAATAACGAGCACTTGGCAATAACGGCAACGTCTCGCAACACCGCGAGCGTCCTTCCGCCGAGGCGCGCGGAGCACGTGAACTTCGCGAGAGCGCGCGCGCTTCTGTAACGAGGAGGATTTTGCAACAACGAAGTCTTCGCAATAACGAGCGCGTGCATTGCACGCGCGCACGAAAGCAGCTTGCGAGGTCAATGCACGCGCGCCAACGCTTCTCGACTGCTTCGACCAAGAACTGCACGCTTCTTTCACCCGTGCTTTCCTCTTGTTGTTAACCCTGGTGCTTCGTGTTATCCCCGGATTAACAGAGCGAGCGCCGAAATAGGGGCGACGCGGCCGCTACGCGAAACGACATCGGGGTGTGGGGTAAACATATGACGCAACTTCACGGCAATCGAGACCTGAGCCAGGAGCACGGAGCAAGACTATACAGGAGGTGAAACTCCCGTCTGCGCGAGCGAGCGCAGGCGACCAGATAGTCACAATTGTATGCGCCGACGGGGGCGCGTGCAGTGGCGAAGCCTTGCGGCGCCTCGTAGAAGTAGCAGGAAAAAAAATAAAAAATGCAGCACCCGGTCAGGCGGCTTCGGCTCCGCTCTCCGGCGGCGCGCGCTCAAAGCAGACAAGCAAACGAAACGGGTGTTTGCTTCAGCGGGCACACCGTGACGTAGTTTTCAGTAGTTTCTTTCCAGGCCGCCAGGCGCCGCCAGCGGGATGGTTGCGTCGCTGGCTTGTGACCTTTTTTGGTCGCCGCAGACGGCGGAGTTTCCACTCCTTATAGTCTTCCTCCGTGGCCAGGAGCTATGATTTCGTCACGGGCACTCGACTGAAATTCCAATGAAGCAAAAAAAAAAAACGAAAGGGCAAGTAACAAGAGGCGGAAATACGTATGCAGAGAGGAATGTATAAGCGGCCACACCACGGAGGAAGGAAAGTCGCTCGCTATCCGAGCTGCGCGAGAAAACGTTTGCCGGAAATCACGTGTTTTCTCAGGGGCCACCGGAAGTGTTTGGCGAATGGCGCAGCCAATGGTAAGGCTGGGCGCAGCGGCGTCGTCTGAGTCACCGGCGCATCCGTCTGCTGCGCATGCGCAAGCGCGCTGAGACGGCGGCCAACTATAGCGAGGGGGAGCCCTCATGTCCGGCTTCAAAAAAATGTGACGTAAACGGCCTCTTCTCATTTCTTTCCTTCCGCCACGGGCCACACACAAACCCCGGCCGCACCACATACGCGTGTATTCTCAAGATCAATTTTTTTTCTTATAGGCAAATATATCTGCGTTTTCATTCGGGTTGTCCCGTCGGTATGTACGCGCGCATGTGTGTGCGAGAGAGAGATATATATAAAGAAAGAGAGAGAGAGAACTCTGAGGACTATTTTAAATAAAGAAGCTGTTTTGAAAAGCTTCCAATTCTTCTCTGTATGCGCTGTATGCGCAGAAGCATCAGCACTGATCTGGTCAGGAGACTGCTGTCGTCGAAGAATATGCATCTTTATAGAGGTTCTCTGGAAGACTGTCTTATCACGTTACGTCCACTGCACAATGGAGGCCGTTTCTCCCACCGACCTCCAATCAGCCCTGCCCTGCTCAAGCCGCGGTCGCCCTGAAAATACCCCAGCAACTCTCCTAACCTCATCTCCGCATACCTAGCTCCAGCAATGCTTTACAGGGGGGCTAGTTGGCCATTCATAGTGACATAGGGGAACGCTAACTTCTGAACAGGCAACACAAAGAATGCACCGCATGTAACGAGCTTGGTGTTTAATGGCGTATTCTGCGTTGTGTCTATTATAGAGACACGAGCCCTCCCCTAACATCTCCCCTTTCCTTTGGAAGCCCCGCTCACGAACCCCACCCCTTACAAAAATTTCTTTAGACAGTCTATAGACTATACATAGACTCTTGTCTATAAAGTCTACAGACCCTCTATATATTTATGGCCATACACTTTTAGTAGACTTTCGTCTATAGACTATGAATAGACAAAAATAAACACCTATAGGAAAGCAATAGAGTCTATAAGAAGTCTATAGACCATTTTCCTAAGGGCCAAGTCCATTGACCCTCGCGCAAGTTTTCTTCTCGAATCGACGCTCCTCCCTTCCTGCCTCTGCAGCACGTTTCCCTCTCTGTAATCAGAATGGAGTAAAAAAGGAAGATGTCCTCTATGGCACACCCTGTTACAAAAGGGTGTGCGCTAGAGCAGACAGATTACTCCCTTCTTACTCCCATATGGGCGTATTCGTATTCAGAGCGCGCAGCTCTCTGCGCTGTCCTCAACCTGTAGTGTACGCGAAAAAGCGTTCGCCTTCTCTTCGATCGCTGACGATTCACTGACAATTCTTGTCCGCTCTCCGTCTTGACGTATTTCAAATTTCTTCCCTCGCCTTTCTTTTTTCTAAACCGCGGGAAAAAAAAATAAACGCGGAGAATTCTTCAAGGCCCGCCTCACTTCAGAGGGCTTCGTTATACGCACCTCACTGCGCGATTCAGCGCACACGCGCGCTACTTTCTCGAAAAAAAAACCGACGCGAATGATTCGGGACCGCTGCGCTGCCCTGCAGTCGTTTCCACGCGCAGCACGGACGGAACTTTTCGGGTCTCGCCAGAAAGACGCTGACACGCCGCGATTTTTCAGGATCTACAGTGGCTATATACCGTATCACGGAGTAGAGTCGTGAATTTCCCCCCGCATTGGTCATCCCCTTCAAGTTGCCCGGCCTCGTACGCGCACTACTACATTTGCATCGTCATTCTTTCCACGTTCAGCCACGGACTGGAACAGCCTTCCACACGACATCGCCGCAATCACCTGTCCAACAACATTTGTGAATTGTTTAGAGACTATATTTAACAGCAAATAATTTATGTACCTTACGTGTTTTCTTTGTTTATTAAATATGTTTTATACATGTAACCCACCCCTTATGTAACACCCCCAATCCCAGGGGCCTTTAAGGTGACAAAGTGAAGTGAAGTGAAGTGAAGTGAACGGATCCGTGGCAATCGCGGGGGAAAAAAGAATGAAATAAACACAATGATAAGGCACCGACAAGGACGCGAACAGGCTGGAGGTGAATTCTAATGCGAGGCGACTCGACACTGTTCGCCGCATATTATTGCGATGTATTACTGTGCCCTTTGTTGCTTTACAGTTATTTATACGTGCATTACTCTAGATCAAATGTTTAGGGGAGGCTTGCCGTCCCGGTTAGCTCAGTTGGCAGAGCGACTGCTCCGGTGTAGCGGTGGTCCCGGGTTCGAACCCCTGACCAGGACGATTTTTTCTTTAACTACGAAGTTTCCGAGAAAGCTTTCGCCTGTAGCCGTATCTTGCGCTTGGGTGGGTGTCGATGAGTAATTACTCCCTTATCACATGCCTTATACTGCCACGCATTACAGGGGCGGCGGCAGACAGTCCCATGGACAGACGAGATTACGCAGTTTGCAGGGATAAGGTGACCGCAGCTGGTACGGGACAGGGTTAATTGGAGAGATGTGGGACAGTAATAAGGGAGCAGTTACTCATTGATGATGATGATGATGAATTTTTATGGCGCAAGGGCATCTGAGGCCAAAGAGCGCCATGGCACAAGGTATTTTCGATTTCTCAAGGTCGGGTTCAAAGACCCATGAATTCCCAAGCATTTCACCCTAAAGAAGCCGAGCACCACACTAGGGGAAAGCTTGTACCCATTGTATCACCGGTGGGTACCCGGCGGCACTGGGGATCGAACCCCGCACCTCCCGCATACGAGGCGGATGCTCAACCACTCGGCCACCGCTGCGGTCACAGTTACTCATTAGCCTACACCGAAGCGCTGCTATAAAGGAAAGCTATACACAGCTTCCACAGAAACTTTGACGATGAAGAAAAATTCGTCCTGTCCGGAGTTCGGATGGGAGGCATCGGGGCCGGAGCCACTGCTAATGGCTATATAGTAGCCCAGGTCACCGCAAAGCCTTTCAATCATCCAAGAGCAACGTTTCACCTACTCATCCAAGACGGGGAGCGTATATGCTTGTTGAATCTGTACCCATCTGCTTCCAAAATCCCGGAAACGGAATCTCCCCTTAAAAAAATTCCTTTAGACAGTCTGTAGACTATTCGTAGACTTCTGTCTATATATAGACCCTCCATAGACAAACCCTAGATAACAGTCTACAGGCAGTACAAATCTTGTAGAAGGTCTATTGACAATCTGTAGATTTGTGGCCATACACTTTCAGTTGACGTTTGTCTATAGACAGTCTATAGACTATGAATAGACAAAAAGAAATATTACAGGAAAGCAATATAGGCTATAAGAAGCCTATAGACTGTCTACAGACCATTTTTGTAAGGGTATCGAGATCGAGAGAATTAATCAAGGACGTCCAACACATAAATATTGCACCCCCACCCCTTTTTCCCTATTTCCCTAAACCTTCGAATCTCCCCCCAAACTAAAACCTGTTTTCGGAAATTCCTCCCGCTCCAGCTAACACTTCACATTCGCGTTACAAACTCGTAATCATCCTGCGAGCTAATAATAATTAATAATTGGTTTTGGGGGGAAAGGAAATGTCACAGTATCTGTCTCATATATCTTTGGACACCTGAACTGCGCCGTAAGGGAAGGGATAAAGGAGGGAGTGAAAGAAGAAGGGAATAAAGAGGTGCCGTAGTGGAGGGCTCCGGAATAATTTCGACCACCTGGGGATCTTTAACGTGCACTGACATCGCACAGCACACGGGCGCCTTAGCGTTTCGCCTCCATAAAAACGCAGCCGCCGCGGTCGGGTTCGAACCCGGGAACTCCGGATCAGTAGTCAAGCGCCCTAACCACTGAGCCACCGCGGCGGGTATATATTATGATTTCGCTACTACAATCAATATAGCCGCAGATCTGCCTTCGACAACCTTGCATTCTTTGCTATTAAGGTTTGCGAGTTTGTTTTTTTTTTCTCGTTTTCTAGCTTCTAGAGAAAAGCTCACGATTTCAGTTAAAGTAGCGTCGCTCTCATTATCGGAACGCGGAAATCCACCGCTACAAGCCACCTTCCCTCTGTCCTCGGTCTCCGCATAAGCCTCAACCAATGCGCACTCCGTGCGCAGAAAATTAAATTCCTTCGCCGAAGCCGCGCTCTATAAACCCGCGACCACGACCGGGCGGGCACGAAACGCATTACGCATTAATCGTCAAAGGAAACTCTCGCAAAACCCCGTTACGTTTATTAACAGCGATTTGACCCAATTCCTAACACCTAAAAAAAAAAGACGAATTCGAGCTCTTCGAGAGCCCCGAATATTTCTGGGAGACCGCGACCGATTCCTTTTTCCCCCGCGCGCCTGCTAATAATAATAATGAGCCGGCGCACTTGGCCGTAACCTAGTTTCTCGCCATTATCAATGCGACACACTCGATCCCGCGAAATCTCATTTCCTGCATGCACCCGTACTGGAACGAACAGACCGCGGTCGCTTCGTCTCCCCGTTTATTTTCATATATTCGTTTTCCGAATCGGGGATGGTGGGGAGCTTGGCAGATACGCGATGAATTATTTCGCCCAAGCGCAGTTCATCCTCCTCAGGTCGCCAAAAACGCGTTACAGTACAAATTTCGTGTTTTTTTCACTCTTCAGTCATTCCTCGGCCTATTCTTTCTTTCTATCTCTTCTTCACTCTTTCTTCGGAAACGTCCTCACTACCTGAAGGTGCCCGACGGTCGAGTGTAATGAATTATTGATCGCGTCTCTTTTGATCTCGGTGGAGGTAAAAAATCGCCCGGCGACGCACCTTTTTTTTTTTTAGACGTGTCTCACATATGTTCCCCGATCCATTCTAAGGTATATACCCTGGAGACTTACGAGGACGTCAAAGCGGGAGCACTTTTGAACATGGTTTGGAAATTTGTTTTGTTCGCCCTTCATTTTCCGGCTCGTAACACTCCTGGGGGCGCTGGCTGCGGTATTGAAGTTCTTATAGAGCAAATGGATTCCAGTCCCTTTTGGCCCAATTCGAAAACTCGTAATTCATTCCAGATTTCGTACTCGATTCACTGATTGAGCAGCAGATAGAGCGATAAGTGTCCTACGTTTGGCTGCAACGTGCACGCTCTGCACCGCACAGAGACCCTCACCGCTTCTGAATCAGTTCCGTGGAAGAAGAACGTTTCATATTTAATACATACTTTCAACATAACTAAACACCTTAGCTGTACTTCGATCCGAAGCAGGCTGCTTACGTCCCGAATGCTATAAGCGAATGAATCAGAATAAAGGTCCGACGAACAACGCATTCATTGATGGGGCAACCGAACGAGTGATTGTTCATGCTACTTGAAATTCATACTCCGCGCACAAACCATTACTTTCGAGCGATTACTGCTTCAAATAAAATTCCCTCCCCAGATCTACCGTTGAGCGGAATGCTCTTGCTAAACAATGCCGTAACCCAAGATTGACTGCAGTTAATAAAATCACACCTGATTTCGTCTACACGTCACGAAACCCGCGACGTTGAATATTTCAGCATGCTTGCTTTGTACACGCTGCAACTGGCAATGGTACTTTGCACTATCCACTGTGTGCCTTGATACGTGCGCTTTATACCTAGATGCTGGCCTCTTTTTCGCGTTCAGAGCGATTTGATTTCCTGTGTTCTTTTTTTTTCTGCAGTAAATGCCGTCGCATATGCCTCGTTTATAGCTTTTTCTCCTCCCCATTCTGGAGAAAGTAAGCCTTGTGCCTCCTCCGACTGGTTTAAAAGTGCCTGCATTGGGGCCTGCAAGCCGAGTACATTACTAAAAACCAATGCGTCCACCTTACTAGGGCCCTATAGACACAAAACCGCAGCATCGCGGTAAGAGAAAAAGTAATAATTAACTACTTCATCAAGCCATTAACCGACACATCGACCAGTTATCGACAAGTCGCTCCTATCGATCATCAGTTAATTACCTGGGTCACGACCATTTATCAACAAGTCGATCGACTGATCACTAGGCCGATGCCGTCCGCTCGTGAGCTCACGGACGCCCACGCAAACGGATTCGGTCGAGAAATGCGCCCACCTGTACAGCGCCAACAGCGAAGCAAACGGCTCAGTGACACCCGCTCCGCAGTCCCTTTTTATTTTTATTTTCATACTGCAGAGCATTTTACAGATCGAAGCAGAACAAATACATATGTATATATTACAGATACAAGGTCAACAAGTAAAAAGAACAGCTAAAAAATAGGGGATGCATAATGACTATGCGCAGACATTCATTTCCTTAGATTGTCTTTATTCACTATCGAATTCCTTCTTCATCTCTCAGAGCTGATTTACGGGGGTTTAACGTCCCAAAGCTTCCCAGGCTATGACGGACGCCGTAGTGGAGGGCTCCGGATAGCTTTGACCACCTGGGGATATTTAACGTGCACTTACATCGCACAGCACACGGACGGGCCTCTAAGAGACTTTCGCCTTCATCGAAATTCGACCACCGCGGCCGGGATCGAACCCGCGTCTTTCGGGTCAGCAGCCGAGCGCCATAACCACTGAGCCACCGCGGCTTGTCTCTCATATTCTTCAAACCATGATGACTATGATTTTTTATGACGCAAGGGCATCTGCGGCCAAAGAGCGCCATGGCAACAACTTTTCTTCTACTCAAGGTGGAGTCGAAGACCCATTTCCCAAGCATTTCACCCTAAATTGGCCGAGCACCAGACCAGGGGAAAGCTTGTACCCACTGTGTGACCGGTGGGTACCCAACGGCGCTGGGGATCGAACCCCGCACCTGCCGCATGCGAGGCGGATGCTCAGCCAATTGGCCACTGCTGCGGTTCCTTCAAACCATAAACTATCATAGAATTTCTTTCGACAGTCTATGACACGGTGCTAGAAGTGCTAGTGCTCTATGACTACCTACTGAAAGGCATGAACTCTCATACAATTTCTTAAGACAAACTCTACAGACAAATTATTGAAACTCTATTGAAAACAGTCGCACTCGAACCCCTGACGTTTCACGCTCAAATGGGCGGACACTCAGAGCGCCGCTAATACAACCTGCGCATATAGTCAACAGCCTGGCTCATCGACCGCGGCGGCTTTATAGAGCCCCCCGCAACGACGACGCCAGACAGCGTAGCGCAACGCCGCGTCAAGCAGTGAGCAATGAAGTCCGCGCGCGCACGCTCAACGGTAATAAGGGCGGAAGAAGTGGCCACCCCCTTCCGCCTCTTCCTTCATTTCCGCGAACTCCGGCGGAAGAAGCCATCAACACGCGGGAAGCCCCGACCACGTACCACAACAGCGGGTGCGTGTGCACTGCGATGAGGACGCCGAATCGAAATTTGCATGCGCCTCCTACATAAGGGTGGAGGAGGGTGCGCTCTTATGGACGCCCTTTTCTGCCACCCGGGAAAAGTAAAAAGTAAATAAATAGAGATGGAAGAAGAAGGGAGGGACGGGCGCATTGAAATGCACCGCCCATCGCTGCGCACGCCAGGGCTTCTTCCGGTGCCCGATCGTGGCCGCAGAGGAAGGGGCGCCGCGCACCGGCGGAGACGCGAATTCGGACAAGTGTTCTCGCTTTTCGAGAGCGAGAGCTCTGCTCCCGGACTTGCGATTTCGATGAGGATGAGACGGCGACCTTCAAAGCCTCACAACGTCAAACCGAACTTAACTGCGTGGTGGTATGGCCCAAGCTATGGTATAGTATGACCATTTGATTATGTGACTATGATCATTGGGTAACCAAAGTAACGTTCAACAGTCTATCAGAGGAACAGCAGTTCACAATTGGAAGCGAGGTGCTGGAAGTGGCAGAGGAATGCGTCTACTTAGGGCAGGTAGTGACAGCTGATCCGGATCATGATAGGGAAATAACAAGAAGGATAAGGATGGGGTGGAGCGCATATGGAAAATTCTCGCAGATCATGAGTGGCAGTTTACCAATTTCCCTCAAGAGAAAAGTGTACAACAGCTGTATCTCACTGGTACTCGCCTACGGGGCAGAAACGTGGACGCTAACAAAAAGGGTTCAGCTTAAGTTAAGGACAACACAGCGAGCCATGGAAAGGAAAATGATTGGCGTAACGTTAAGAGACCAGAAGCGGGCAGAGTGGGTGAGAGAACAAACGCGGATTAAGGACATCCTAGTCGAAATGAAGAGGAAGAAATGGGCTTGGGCAGGGCAAGTACTGCGAAGGCAAGATAACCGCTGGTCCTTAAGGGTAACGGAGTGGATTTCAAGAGAAAGTAAGCGTAGCAGGGGGCGGCAGAAGGTTAGGTGGGCGCATGAGATTGAGACGTCTGTGGACATACGGTGGGCGCAGTTGGCAAAGGACAGGGTTAATTGGAGATACACAGGAGAGGCCTTTGCCCTGCAGTGGGTGTGGTCAGGCTGATGATGATGATGATCATTAGGTACCTGACCTTGCCATTTGATTTGAGACAGCGGGCGCCACATCGACAATGACCTTCAATGGCTCACAAGGTCAAACCGAAGTTAACTGCGTGGTGGTATCACCCGAGCTATGGTGTATGACCACGTGATCATATGACTATGACCATTGGGTACCTGCTCTTGACCTTGACATTTGATTTGAGACAGTGGAGACCATGTTTAACAGAGATTTCGCTCGTATAGCTGGGTTCAAGCTATGTTGAGCCCCAGTTTTTTTTTTTTTTCGAGAACCGGTAGCGCTCGCCAACCATTGCGAAGTACACAGTGTGCGCCCGCTGTGATGATCTCTGTTTAAAATGTATGGCCTCTATGTGAGCGGCGTGCTGTGTAATCAACACAAGGAGCTCCAGTGAAACGAGCTCTTGGGCGAGTTGGTTACTTGTCTTGGGCACAGTAGCAGCGCAAATAAACACACGCAAACACAGCAGCGTCTGTGCGTGTCTCTCGGTGTCTACACACTAAACAAATTCTCACCCTCAAGGGTTCAAATCAGCTGTGCCCAGACGAACACCTTTTTGGGTGCTGAAAAGGGTGCAGAGATCAGCACCCTTCAGGAAGGGTGCACAGCATGAAAGTTCAGAGGGCGTGCATCAGTCCAAGGCTTTTTTTTTGCTTCATGGGTAGATCAACGTGGAGCACCCTTCCAACATGCATTCGTAGAGGTGTTATGGAAAAATAGTATCCTTTAATGAGAGTGCAACCATTACCTCCTCTAAAGTATCATTAAGTGCACCCTTCCTTAAGGGTGCTGATCTATGCACCCTTGTTTAGCACCGAACAATTGGAAAAGGGTGCTCGTCTGGGGACAGCTAATTTACACCCTAGAGGGTGAGAAATTGTTTACTGTGTAGTTCTTCTTTTGCGTGTGTGTTTTTCTTGCGCTGCTACTATCCCCAAGACAAGAAGCTCCGTCAAAAAGCGCAATCAAAATGTGCTAATAATAATAATAATAATAATTGGTTTTGGGGGAAAGGAAATGGCGCAGTATCTGTCTCATATATCTTTGGACACCTGAACCGCGCCGTAAGGGAAGGGATAAGGAAGGGAGTGAAAGAGGAAAGGATGAAAGAGGTGCCGTAGTGGAGGGCTCCGGAGTAATTTCGACCACCTGGGGATCTTTAACGTGCACTGACATCGCACAGCACACGGGCGCCTTAGCGTTTTTCCTCCATAAAGACGCAGCCTCCGCGGTCGGGTTCGAACCCGGGAACTCCGGATCAGTAGTCGAGCGCCCTAACCACTGAGCCACCGCGGCGGGTCAATATGTGCTACCGAACTGCAAAGGCTCCAACAACCGCGGTTGAGTGTTATGCCAGAGGAAATCAGCAGGCGGAAGTAAGCGGAACGTGCGACTCGGCGAACAACTAGCTCCCCGATAGACCGCTTCAAAGCAGCACAGTGGGTTCCAAGCTAGGGCCCGCACACAGTAAGGATGAGAGACGGGACAGGAAGAACGGGGCTAACTGGAGGTGGGTGGGAGATGCCTTTGTGCCGGCTGTGGACGCAGCTATATTGCTGGCCGATGATGACGGCGAAATCGCGTATATTGTAGCGAGATCCTAGCTCTCTCGATAATCTCCGGAAACCGCCAAACGCCTGTCAAAGACAATTCTGACAACAGTGGCGCCATCACATGCCGACCTTTTAACGCGATAGCCTTAAAAGGCCCCGTTTACGCAGAAAATTCCGGCGCCGGCGTTGTGAGCGAGAAATAGGGTGGCCCGGGTGACCACCCGTCGGAGAGGGCACCTAGGCGGACCACCAAAGTCACGTGACCACGTGGCGTCATCGCGTAACCTGCTCACCGGATTGTGAGCAAACTGACTAGCGTGGCAGCTTGCTGTTTAATTAATGACTGCTCGCGAGAGGTTGCTCGGAAAGAGCAACCTGTGTCGTACATGGATGGATGGATGGATGGACGGACGGACGGACGGACGGACGGACGGACGGACGGATGGATGGATGGATGGATGGATGGATGGATGGATGGATGGATGGATGGATGGATGGATGGATGGATGGATGGATGGATGGATGGATGGATGGATGGATGGATCGATGGATGGATGGACGGACGGATGGATCGATGGATGGATGGATGGATGGATGGATGGATGGATGGATGGATGGATGGATGGATGGATGGATGGATGGATGGATGGATGGATGGATGGATGGATGGATACGGCTGAACCCTTTAAAGCCACCTAACCATGTCTTGTGAAATTTTACTCTTCTCTTGATCTTAGCCACCAATCAGATAACCTTCGCTTGGTTACTTATACCCGCTTCGGTTACTTCTACAAGCCCTATAGCGGTGGCAGCGCCATCTATCGCAGGGCAGCGCATGGCGCATCCCTTAACCGCTGCACCACTGCCCAAGGAGTGGCGTCATGTCTTCCTGTTCCGTGTCTCCGTCCTTTGCGCTGGTTTTCTTTCTGCAATCATGTACCGACTCGCCCAGCTCACCACTCTACTGAGTGGTGTGGGGACTACCAGGGACACACGAATGTAAAGCTGACAATGACCAGTTCCGCAGATAAGAGCATCAACTCACTGACGCTATCGCGTCACGCGGAGCTTAAGTGTCCGCTCCAATTTTTCCACGGTCTATAGCGAGACATCCGCGAAGCCACCGAGGAGGAGCGGTTGACGTGTCCAGCGCTCTAGGCAGGGGGGCAGAATTTATGAAAGCTGACGTAGCTAATGGCGTCGTCGACCGCATACTTACCGTGAGGGGAGAAGAGCTAATTGAAATTCAGCCTCGTCGGCTGGCCACCGTATCGCTTACGCCCGCGCCGACTACGCACGGGTATCCTGCATGCCCGACACGCGATACACTAGTTTCCATTAAATGGCCATCCGATCGCCGGCTATAGGCTTCGAACAGCCCCTGTACCAGCGACACAGCTTGGAATCTCGCTTTACGCCGACTGGGTCATTACTTCCGCCACATAAGACGAGAACGGATCGTCACACGACCCGCCGCGGTGGCTCAGTGGTTAGGGCGCTCGGCTACTGATCCGGAGTTCCCGGGCTCGAACCCGACCGCGGCGGATGCGCTTTTACGGAGGAAAAAACGCTAAGGCGCCCGTGTGCTGTGCGACGTCAGTGCACGTTAAAGATCCCCAGGTGGTCGAAATTATTCCGGAGCCCTCCACTACGGCACCTCTTTCTTCCTTTCTTCTTTCACTCCCTCCTTTATACCTTCTGTTACGGCGCGGTTCAGGTCTCCAAAACGATATATGAGGCAGATACTGCGTCATTTGGTTTCCCCAAAAACCAATTATTATTATTATTATCATCACACGACGAGACAGCCATTACGGACAGGTCGCGAGCTGCTCAGATGACCCTTGTAAAAGTATTCGGCAGCAATAAATGCTGGCCGAGACGAATAAGTCGAGACAGTTACGGGGTGGGAAAAAGGTCATCAAGCCACGAGTATACGATCAATACTCCGGCGTCAAGGGCGTTAAGGTAGCAGTGCAACTTCTGGCGCTGTATTCCGAGTTTGTGTCAGAATAAGAGGCGTCATAATCTGCAGCAGCGGCCGCACCTGATTGATAAAAAAAGAACCGGAAGCGGATGTCGGTTCGGTTGCGAATGTGAGCGGCGGCAGGATGTGACTGAGTTGCGGTTGCCGCAGTGAAACGTCCGGCGTCGCTTTTGCGCTTTGCCGAGAAAAAGAACGGGACCAATGCGACAGAAGAAACATTCAGCCACAAGTTTGGTCGCGCATCGGGTTCCACTGTAAAGGAGTAATATCAAAGCTGCTTTATTTACCCAATTGACTTCAGCAAATGCAAACAATATAGTTCAGGCACTCTTTTCTGCGCCGTAAAGGCCGGAGTTGTACTTAAAGAAGAAAATATTGTACGCAACCAAGCATGGCTTTTCAGTGACAGAAGAAGGCCTCTACAGCCGTCGATCACCGATGGTAAATAAAAGGCAGCTAGCTTGTTCGTACAACACGGTGTTTTACATTCATCTTGAGGAAAAGGGAACGGAGAGGAAAATTCGTAGCATGCACTCACTCGCTGCACAATACGCGCTTCGTGCCGGGCTGAAGCAAGACGCCGTGACGACTTTCCATCTGCAACATCGCTGAACGTAACTTCGCGCTGTTATCGGACAGTTGTGCAGACGGTAATTTACGTTTTTCATTCATTTTATGCAGGCACTGCAAATAAATAAAAGGGGTGAACTAAAAAAAATCTTACTGTGTTTCTCTTGATATATGCGTTGGGAGACTTCGCAGACGAAGTTTCCATAGGTTCGCCATGGTACGAAGCGTAGGCAAGCCTACACTGACGCCTAGAAACTAACTTGCAAGCTAACTAGCGAGCTCAGTGATGCAGAGCCACACCACCGCGGCTATCGAGAACCGTAAGGGACACCAAAAAATCACCTCTGTCATGTCAAACGCTTCGGTTCAGCAGCGCGTCGCACGCGACTGACCATCCATGCACATGAGTGGTTTCACGCTGGCAGACATTACACACGATCATGACGCAGGACGCTTCAACAGCTTATAGAGAGCTCTAGAATAGGAAATTCACATTTGCGCGCAGTAAAACAGAGTATTTTGTGGGTCATTCTGCTTTATGTTACATCATTCAACATACACAGATGAGATAAACTAGGTAATAGTGGCGCCATCCAGTTTGAATGAAGAGAACAATTTCTGCAACAAACCAGTTCTCGTTAGGCCTAGGAGCTACCGAATCATCGAACGAAATAAAAAACAGGCCGAATTTATCGTCCACCCAATTTGTTGTAGGCAAGACAAGACGAAGCGAAAGTTCCGAACCTAGTTTATAGCCAGTTCACGGGCCGAAACACGCACTAACACCGACGAGTTCACTTTCAAGCGAGAGGCTCCACTTCAGAGCGCGCCGCCATGTTGGCTGTCGAGCATCTGCTGCGTACACTACGTGTCTGACGTCACCGTCCAGTTTCTTCGACCTTTTTCGCTGCATGCGAACCACCACATCCGCTTCCGGCGTTTCGACCAGTCGGTTGTGCGCGTTGCGGCAGATTATGACGCTTTTTATTATGACACAAACTCGGAGTACGGACCCTGGATGCATCACGTACGGTGCTTTGCGAAGATGCGAAATAAATTTGGAGTCCCAGGTCATTTGTTCCAATTCCGCCGTGCGGCGTTGGGTCTGTGTATCCGCGTCTGGACGAAAGAGGTATACCTTTCCCATCGCGACAGATATGTCCGGGTCTCGTGATTGGCTGGTACATGAAGACAACGCCTCGCTGACGTCACGAGTGGGAGCTTTCCGAGAATGCTGCCGCCTATCCCCCTTTGCCGGTTCACGACACGCCTTTCCTTTAGGCAGCACACGTTATGAATGGTTGGTTGGTTTCTTTTGCGTGTGTGTGTGTGTGTGTGGGGGGGGGGGGGAAGGAAATGGCTCAGTATCTGCCTCATATATCGGCGGACACCTGAACCGCGCCGTAACGTAAGGAATAAATGAGGGAGTGAAAGAAGAAAGGAAGAAGAGGTGCCGTAGTGGAGGGCTCCGGAATAATTTCGACCACCTGGGGATCTTTAACGTGCACTGACATCGCACAGCACACGGGCGCCTTAGCGTTATGAATGGAACAAGGCTTAGAAGGAAGCGAGTTTTTTTTTTCTCTATAAAACTTTCTATTTATTGCACTTCATATCATAGATATTTTGTCATGCGAATTTCAAAACACTGTAATGAGAGCTGTATACTAAACTGCAAAACATCCGCGTATTTTGTCATCCTTAGAAGTGTAATAATGGCTTCTTCTTCTACCTGTCTGCCCTTTTTACACCTTCGTAACGCATTCAGCGTACTGCATTAGAAGTTATTGCCGCAAGGACATCTTGGAAAACGAGTGTCGTGCCAAACGTGCTTGGTCTGCAGGAAGTACGGTCAAAGACGCATTTTTCCAAGCATCGTAATGCAAGCCTCGTATTGTTTTGCCCTTATTTTTCTGTGCACTGTTACCACCGCATCATTACTATACTGAAATTTATTGCCGCCTGCCTTCTGTATTTTGTTTTTATATCTAATCCATAAAAGGGCACACTGCGCTTCGAACCTTCGAGAGCCATCTTTAATTTATGTGTGAACTCATTGTCTTCGCATTCAAGAAAACCCTCTTTAATTAATTTGATTCCATCGATTTCACTAACGTCGAAGAAACTCCTGCAGCACGCCCCTGAGTGTTCGTGGTACAAAACTAAAAAAAAAGCTGACTTCACCTTTTCCTAACCAGCCGGAACGGGCCCACCAGGAAGACGGGAAATTTGAAGCTGAACCGAGTAATTTAGTCAGGGAATTCGTAATGCAGAAATGGCGGGAAATAAAGAGGGGCAACATACAGCTAAAACTCACGCCAGAAAAGATGGCCGGGTAAATGTTGGGTTCTGAGCGAAAATGAAATAATCGAGGCTGAAAGACTCGAAAACCAGAGCAGGAAAAAATTCGTTCCCGAAACTCCATGACCTTCTCGTCAGACCGCGGTTAGAAGTTCGCCACGTTTCTATATATTTTTTTCTTTTACAGGGAAACGGCAAAATGGCTTCGCTCATGCGTGTCGTCTCAACAGCTTGGCGGATTGAAAGAGCCTCCAGCAACGCGCCCGCGGGGGACGCCTTATTTGAAGAAGGCAGTTTTTCACGGACGCAAGATATGGAGCTGGTTATAAGCCCCTACAAAGAGAAATAAAAACAACAGCGACAGTGGCTGTTCTCACCGAAAAAAAAACCCACCAAGCTTGAACACAGACACATCACCGTATTCCTTCAGGGATCGATGCATCGATGCTAATGCAAGGTCGATTTCATGCCAGTCTGGGGCGTTGCTGTTGAATCGTCGTATATATAGCAGCGATAGTTTAGCATTAGCTTAAGTTTTTGTTTGTTTTTTGGAGAGGACGTGAAATGAGCGACGACCGCACACAAATGGAACAGCCCAATCGATTGTGGCGCCGCGCATCGTCTGCGGACGGAAGGAATCCGACCACTCTTCTGCGCCATCGATTCTGGTTCATCATTTGAGTTAGTACAGACCTCTGCGATAAGCGATCCCAGGGCGTCGCCATATTGCTCGCTGGACTGTTGCGCGCAGCAGGCGCTATAGAACGTAGGGCCGCAGAGAAACTGGTCTCCTCTCCTTCTTTTAACTGACTGTCTCCTGCATTCCATTCCCCGTTCTAAACTCAAGCCTCATGGCACACTTCTCGAATAAAAAAAAAAAAGAAAGCGCGGCGCGAGCTTAAACCGGTTTGCAACAGTCCAAATGCCGGTTGTTTCGAGATCTGCGTGTAAGCTATGGAACGCTAAGCGTTAAAGGGGCTCTGAAACGCCTTCCGAGGAGAGCACATTAACTCACTTAATCACTGCACTACGTTGATATGAAAACCAGAGCCAAATAATGCTCTTCTACACGCAGCAGACAACCCACAATCGCGCGTCAAAGTTCGCGAGCCCTTCCCGGTGTCTTTTTCATGCTCGCACCCTCCTTCGTCCCCCGCATCTGCGTAGAAAAGGGGAGAGGTGGCCAATGGTTACATTCTTTTAGACGTCAGGCCGCTACCGTGGCCGCGGCCAATGAGCCGCGTAGCTCCGGCGGGCCGGGAAGCTCCGCTCCCAGAGGGGGGTCGGCGAAGGAGCGCCTACCTTCTAGCGTGCAAAAAGTGACGAGAGGAGAGGGAAAGGCGCGAAGACGTTGAAATTCAAATTCTAACTACAGATAACTCAGCTTCTTCAAAGCGCATTTAAAAAATCCTTGCTGGACACTATTTGTGAAGCGCCGTGCTTCAATATCTCAGGCATGCCGCAACTTTATTAGAGCCCCCTTCACACAGCCCCTTTAACAGCGAAAGCAGCGACCACACTCGCACGCATGCCGTCTCGCCATTCTTGCGAAGGCGGCTAATCATTGAGGTTACGTCCCTCGATAGCAAGCCGTGAATCACTGCCTACCCGCCGAGGTGGCTGAGTGGTTAGGGCGCTCGACTACTGATCCGGAGTTCCCGGATTGGAACCCGACCGCTGCGGCTGCGTTTTTATGAAGGAAAAACGCTAAGGCGCCCGTGTGCTGTGCGATGTCAGTGTGCTTTAAACATCCCCAGGTGGCCGAAATTATTCCAGAGCCCTCCACTATGGCACCTCTTTCTTCCTTTCTTCTTTCACTCCCTCCTTTATCCCTTCCCTTACGGCGCGGTTCATGTGTCCAAAGATATATGAGACAGATACTGCGCCATTTCCTTTCCCCCAAAAACCAATTATTGTATAATCACTGCAAAACACAACGTCAACTAAACTGCCAACAACGACCTTTACAGGTGCAGTTATATCTTCGCCATGTGCAACGAGGACCGCTATACAGGCAGCATTTCTGCAACATATCCAAGATCAGGGAGCTCAGAAATGCGAAAACAAAATTCTCAAAAATGGGTTTCAACGCTTGTTGAAGAAGTGAGTCTCTGATGCCATGCCTGTTTTTGTGTAGGCCTTCTTGGCAGAACCCAGCTGATTTCGCCGCATGAGCTGCACGCGGAGTCGGATGCGTGGCGACGCCTTCCGCCATCAGGGACATTACAACCAACGTACCGTGCAATTCACGGCCTCAGCATGTCGTCATGTTTGTTGTGATCACGATGACATCAAGAGAGACAGTGCCAAGTGTCACGTTCTGCTGCATGCCGCAGATGAAGTGATAACGAGATACAGCTGAACCTCGTTTTAGCGGATTTGAAGCGGTCCGATGATTACTTCGTAATAACCGTAGTTTCGTTATATCCCGTGTTGACCGGGCTTTCAAGGGGAATCGTCATTCCTTCGTTACGTCCATTATTTAGTTATAAACCGCTTCGTTACAACGAGATTCGACTGTACCACTTTGACTCATAATTACACGCCTTGCGATTATATGATCACACCGCGAGTTTTGATGGCACTAACTGGTAAATAACAAAAAAAAATTGAAGCACTGGGAATCTAAAAGCGGATGCATGGAAGGCAGTTGGTGCGAAATTATAAGTTTACGCGCTTCAGAGTTCGTGCTTTCCTGCGTCCTGATGTATGTCCATGCAAGGCACGCGTTCTCAAGGTATACGCAAGGCTTCCAGCAGCGGCTCAAACTACACTTACTTCCACCCTTCACTAATTCCGAAGTTTCCAGCGTAGGAGAAAATGGCCACCCATTAAACTCGCGTTATTACTACGGCACGTGTCGCAGGGCACCTGTAACTCACCACGTGTGCTGATTCCGCGCGCAACGAGGCAGTGCTGCCTAATAAATTTACTGGAAGTACTAATCCCCCCCCCCCCCATATTATAAAGAGTTCAGCATACAGAGATAACGTTCGCAGCGCGCATACGGTGCCTTTTTTTTTAATATATAACGACTAGCGGCAGCCCCGCTTCCGGACGCAAACTGTTTCCGCCCACCGCGTCCTTCCCAGAGCGGTTCGTCGGCGTGAGGACGCGTTTCGCGACAGTTTAATTTCTTTGCGCCTTCTAACGCGGGTTTTGCAGCCCCAGAAAAAGCAAACTTGAACGCGGAAAAGTGCGCGCCGACGCACCACGGAAATTTATGCTTAAAACTTCCGGCAGCGAGGAATAAAATGGCGGACCGTGCGTACGCTGTCGACACACACACACACACACACACACACACACACACACACACACACACACACACACACACACACACACACACATATATATATATATATATATATATATATATATATATATATATATATATATATATATATATATATATATATATATATATATATATATATATATATATATATATATATATATATATATAGAGGTGACCATCGTTTCCCAAAATAGCCTAGTGGGAAAAAGAGGTGAAATCGCCTATGGCAGTTTCTTAGCGAGCGCTTTAGTATCCCCGCTAGGGAACGCCGGGAAGCGTGAACTTCGTGTCAGGCTTGGCGTGGCTATAGAGTTTGACCAAGAACGTGGATGTTCTTTTTAAAACTTAGCTGCGCCGCGATGCTCCCAATGTATACGCAAAGAAAAATATTTTGACAGCGCGTATTTCACTACTTTAATAACTCGCAAGTAAATGCTGTACGGAAATTATGGAAGCATTTAAACGAGATCTGCGTCAAGAACTGTCGTGTATTCTCGGAACTCAGTCCACGTTTTTGGCCGATTATACTATTCAAGAGAAATGTACCCGGTTCATATTTCCGGGCCCTACTGCGGTATAGATCACCACAAGTAAAGCATGCCGAGTTCTAGGTTTCGTGCGCATAAATGCAAGGAAGTTATCACTTCAGGACAATTAAGGTATCATTGCACAAATCAAATGTGCGATCTATTCTTGATTACGCCTGCGCTGTGTGAGGTCCATGGGTGGCATGCGATGTAAACCGATTAGAAAGAATCCAAAACATAGCGATTCGTTCACTTTTTTTCAAATTATACTAGGAATTTTAGTGTTTCAACAGAGAAAAAAAGCCCACTACAGAAACGTAGGGAATATCTTAGACTGAAACTTTTTCACAACATATTTTACTCTCGCACAAGTATAGCCCCAGATAGATATTTATACAAGCCTGATTACGTGTCATCGAGACTAGACAATGCAAATAAGATTAAATAAATGCACTGTAAAACTGAAGCTTTCAAAATGTCATTTTTTCCCAAAACTATAAGTGAATGCAACAAGCTTCCATTCCATATCGTGTCAATACACTCAAACGAGATATTTTCTAACTCCGTGTCCCTTTTGAAGTAGAATACTAATATTTGTGTGTGTTGTGTTTGCGCGTGTGCGCCTGTTTTAAAGCGTTCCCGTGAAGTATATTAACAATGTATTGATGGTGTTGACGATGTGCGCGAGATGTTGCGTTACCTGTGTTATTTTTCTTGCCTCTTTGCCCCCCCCCCCCCCTTCCACTGTAATGCCTAAGGCCGCTGCGGGTACTGTGATAAATAAATAAATAAATAAATAAATAAATAAATAAATGTCCGAAATTTTTCTCCTACTAAGAGACTCGAGGTACAAAACAGAGTCATTTATTCTTTCCGGTTACAGAACTCAAAATCGGAAAGTCCAAATACGGGAACGTCCCGCGGCCATGCGTACTGAAGACAGCGCGCTATACTGTGCGGCGTCCTGGCACCACCGATCATCTGTCAGTGTCTTCGGGTTTACCGAGTAGCCCTAAGTACAGTTACTCCGAATTCCGCCAGTGGCAAGTGACAGATCAGCTTACCTCAGATCTGTTAACAAATCATAGGGGCTCATAACTGCGATGTGGATCCTGTAAAAGAGTGCGGCTATCCCACTGGGATCAAGAATAGCTCTGCGCCCAGCTAATGTGGCCAGACGGGCTGGTCGCCTGTCTAGGAACTTAAATCCCAACTTAGGGTGCCTCGACGTTCTGTTGCTGATAGAAACTACGCCGATTCGAGCCAATTTGGGCCACGAGATCGTTCAGTGCAGTTGCCAGGCGTAAAAATCTTAATTTATGTACACGTTGTGAACCGTCACGCGTATACACCGCAGACATCTTGGCGATCCTTGCGAAACAAAGTGGTCCCTGTTGACCCAGCAATGGCCGTCACGGCACCGAACGAATGCGCTGGCACGAAGACATCCTACAGTGATGATGACATCGCGGTCATACCTTTCGCAACGGTGTGGCGGTCCTTTGGAGCGGGTGGGTACTTAGCAATTAATGCCCAAACCGGATAAGATAGAAGCGATAAATGCTGAGGGTCAAAGAGTACAATCTGGAACGATGCACATACTATGGGCACTTGAATGTGCGCCCCCTGCCGCGGTCTTCCGCGGAGTGATGCAACTGACGCTGCGACGTCAGGGACACGAACTGTAACGCTTAAAAGACGAACTGTCACGCTTAAAAGACAAGCTGTCGCACTTTTTTAAGCGAAATTTATTGCCCCAGGGCATCAATAATGGGTGAAGGTGTGATGAATGATGTATCAGTGATTAAATGAATGGAAAAAGGCTAGCTGATTTGATAGAGTCCAGTAGAGAACGATGGTGCGGTCTCTGCATCCAGGTAATGTATGAAGTAGGGTTTCTTGGTGAAAGACCTGCTACCATCAGGTGCCGGATCCTAGTAGGCTTGAGAGCTGGGCAGTCCCACAGTAAGTGATGAATGTCGGCCTCAATGTCCTCGTGTTTACATACCGGACACCCTGGCCGAGGAAACAATTCTCGGTACTGAGGCCACTTCCGAGTGATGGCAGGTGTGAGGGCAACCCCGACCCGGATCCTCCTAAGCGCAACCTCCTCTGCACGGGTAAGACCGCGGGGGAGGGTTACCGCACACGGAGGGATGAGAGCACGTGTGCGGCGCCGGAGGAGTTCCTTTCTTGATGAAAGGAATGAAGGAGCCGAGGCGGTGATAAGTTTGTATTCGCAAGGCGGGTCGCTAAATCTGCCTGGCTTCGATAAATCAGCAGATCCCGTGGGACCCACTCACTTAAAAGACGAACTGTCACGCTTAACAGGAAAAACGATAGACGCCTCGCAGCCGTTCACTCACCATGAAGTCGGCGGCGCGGCAGCCGCTGGCCCTCCGCGGTCGTGTGACGTACTGGTCCGAGCTGACTGGCACGTCGATGCTGGCGCGGCGCCTCTGATGCTGCTGCTGCTGAAGTTGCTGAGGCGGCACCGGCAATTGCTGCGCAGGTTGCAGTGAAGGTTGCTTGGCAGGCTGCTGTGCAAGTTGCTGTTGCTCGAGTTGCCGAGGCTGCGGTTGTGCATGCGGAGGTTGTTGCGGTTGCTGTTGGTCGTGTAGCGGGTCCACGTCTCCGGAGCCAACTTGGCCGGCGGCCGTGGCCATCTTGCCGACACTACCGCGCTCTCCTCTCCTGAGTGAACGCGTGCCCGGCTGGGGCGCGGGTGACAAGAGACCAGAGGCGGCTGAACCTCAGGGGCTCGCGGGAAGGCTCAGGAGGCGCCCGGTCTTAGCGTGCCCTCGGAGTGCATCGTGCCTCGGTTGCCGCGCTGAGCACTGGACACGTCGCGGCCGCCTGCGAACAGGGAAGGGGAGAACAGGGAGAAAGAGGGAAGGTTATTAGTTAAACGCGGACTGTGTCACACTGTGCCTACATATAACACTTGTCCAGGCACAGCTAACACTCGCGCGACTTGTCACGTATAATGCGTCACACTTAGCCAAATTTCGCACATAACCTAGCACACGTACCATGTAACTCATACCCTGTTCCCCATATTTGTCACGCATAGCTTGCTACACATAATTTGTCACGCATACCTTGTAACACTGCACTTGCTCGCGACACCTGCTTTCCGCTGCATTTGATTATTAGGATTTTTTTATGACGGCAGGACAACTTTAGCCAAACAGCGGGGTCAGCTAAGACAAGCCATCACAAGTCAAGGTTTTTTGTTTGTTTGTTTGTTTGTTTATGCTTATGGGGGTTTAACGTCCCAAAGCGACTCAGGCTATGAGGGACGCCGTAGTGGAGGGCTCCGGAAATTTCGACCACCTGGGGTTCCTTAACGTGAACTGACATCGCACAGTAACACGGGCCTCTAGAATTTCGCCGCCATCGAAATTCGACCGCCGCGGCCGGGATCGAACCCGCGTCTTTCGGGTCAACAGCCCAGCGCCATAACCACTGAGCCACCACGGCGGCCCAAGTCAAGGGGAAAGTTGATTGTGCCCACTGAATCATCGGTGGGTACTCCGTGGCACTGAAGATGGAAGCCCGCACGGATGCTCAAGCACCGAGCATATCATGTCTGCTGGACACAACGCAGGAATGAACGGAACACAAGAAGAAGCAGGATGACAGGACGGGGCGCACAACTGACAACTTTAATTTCGAAAAGAGGCGAATCCGTATTTAAGAGGGGCATATCATCCCACGTAACCGAGGCAAAAAGACTGCATGGAACAAACAACAACAACAACAAAAAGCCAGACAACCCCACAATGAAACAACAAAAAACCTCGCGGCTCAATCCACGGGTCTTTCGACAGCACTTTTCTTTTACTTGCTAGTCTATTACAATGGAGACTCTATTCTTATTCCATTTGCATTCGTTAATCGCTTCTTCCATTAATTTCTGCTGAGTCATGCCGAGTGCGGGGTATTCCCTCCTCTTCCCAACAAGTGGAGAGGGGAACAGTTGGCAGGTGGAGAAGTGGAGGAAATCCTCCTACACATCGCCTGCCACGATTGGCAGGCGGAGGCTTCACGCAGACCGCGGACAGTTTTCGCCTTCACGGCAGTCGTAACGCTATCGGATTAAAATGATTGTATAGGAAGATTAAAAGCACGGCTGTAATCTAAAGACAGAAGTTATTATTCAGAGTCAGTATATATGCATAGCATATAAGCGAGTGGAATCCGGTTCTGATAAATGCCATCATTGAAGAAAGTACCCTCCAATGGTGTCTTCGACTGGTCGCTCCCGTGATCCGGTTAAGATTGGGCAGAGTGGGAGCCGCTCTTGCTGTGAGAGCGTAGCGAGACTAGTCAAGCCGAATGGTCAGTCAGTTTTTAGAGCGGACGCGCAGGAGGCAGGAGGGGGACGTAACTTCCCGAACCACGACGCGGCACCGCTGGTGTTGGCTTGGGTGTCAACAGTAGCAGCACGTGGTCGCACAGAGTTTGCATCGCGGTCGCCGCTTAGCCTGTATCGATAGCTATCCTGGCTCTCCGTCACACGGGACGTTCATTTTTCGAACATCGCCTTCTGGATAGCACTGTCGTCCTCGTCTGAGCTGCTGCTGGAATCGCTGTTGTCATGCGACAGCAACACAGACCGGGTTCCTAGCGTATATGCTTATCCGGCGTCTATTGGACATTTTGCCTCACACAGCTCGGCACCCGAAAAGCAACACAGCAAGGGCGTGACCACTGCGTCAAAAGCCTACATGCATTTGCTTCTGCCTACGCGCAGCGGACGCCGAGGCCTCGCACCGCTTTCGCGAAATGGCGGAAGTGGCCCTGTCACGTGGACTCATCTCGGAGCCGCTCCGACTTTTTTCTCGGAGCGCCTCAGAGCGCTCTGAGCTGGAGGCCAGCGCTCAGAAAGAACCGGCCGAATGTAGTCAGAGCGCCCGGTTTCGACCAGCCGAATGTGCGGTCGCCTCTCAGAGCGCTCTAGAGCGATCTAAAGCGACCAGTCGAAGACACCGTAAGGGTGACATAAAAGCTTAAAAATATGCTTCAAATTCGCTCACAGCATATCCGTCAGTCCACCCGGTCCCATTATTAGGGAATGCTTTTAGCATCCGTCCATTCCTCTATCGAGCAACTGTGCAAGCGTTTGCGTGTTTTAATTACCTAATAGGATTCCTGCGCCAGCAAAGGTATTCACCACATCCGAGGAACGGAGTAAGTGAACCTGCAGTTCGTTCACAAGTTGCCCCAACGCTGGCAAGTTCTCCAAGTGCGAGCGAGGTGGCGGAGCAAACGTTGGGGGAGACCAGTAGCAACATTCGCGTCACCGTATCGAATCCGCCCTTACAAAAATGTCTTTATACAGTCTACAGACTGTCCATAGACTTCTGTCTATAGAGTCTACATACTTTCTGCAGACAAACCCTAGAGAACAGTCTACACGCAATAAAAATCCTGTAGACAGTCTATAGACAATCTATAGATTTATTGCCATGCACTTTTAGTAAACTTTTGCCTATAGACAGTCTATAGACTATAAACAGACAAAAAGAAATATCTAAAGGAAGGCAACAGAGTCTATAAGAAGTCTATAGACTGTCTATAGACCATTTTGTAAGGGCGAACTGGTCGCTGTACTTCGCGCTGCGCCTCAAGGCGACTGCTTAGTAGGCGTCTCTCTTTCTTGCTTGTTTCGCTGCTCCGCACGCACTGCAGAAACGTGCCAACTGGCCCCAACAATGCGCATTGTTTCGGTTCGCACTTCCTTCGCCGCCCCGGGGCGTCCCCGCCAACTGTTTTCCTCGTCCCGCAGTGCAACATGTCAGAGTGTCGCATAGCGTGAAACTGCGAGGCAAGGGAACGACTGCGACCAAAAACAAAGCGAAGTACCGTCGGCGGTACCCGAGGCACTCGCGTGACGTCACGGGCGCCATTTTTGCAGCGCAGCACGGAGCTGGCGGAGGTAAGCCGGTTCAAGTCCACCAATTTCGGACGAAAATTTTGAAGACTGCAAACACTTTTACGGTAATACTGAAGGTAATGGTCAATTCTTCTCATATGTGGCAAAATCTTTCTTTCAAAGTGTTTCCAACGATCGCATCGGGCAGTTAAGACTCCCATAGAAAACCAAGAACAGGAAATCGACCCGACATTGGAAACGCATTGGCAAAGGCCGGTCCAGCAGATTGGATTGGAAAACATTTAATTCGTCAGAAAAGGCAGAATGCCGACGATCCGTGCTAGGTGGCTATCAGTCCACGGCTGACAGCGACCAGGGTAGCCCATTCAATGACCCGGGCTTGAACTCCCAAGTCTGAGCTGACCAACACGGCCTCCCACTGCTCGAGAGTAGGAACCTGTATTCGAGATTTCGGGGGCGGCTCCTCTTTACAATTCAACAATAGGTGATCATAAGTGGCTAAATCACCACATAATGTACATGCAGGGTTTGACAACAGCTAAGGCGTCATGAAGGATCGCGTCTGGAGTCGCCTCCAAGTGGTCTCCTGCTCCTTATTAAAGGCTTCGTCTGGAGGAGGGAATATCCTCCTTTCAAGTTTAAAATGATTAGTAGTATCGTGAAAAGATGATAGGCCGTCCTTCGAAAAACTCTCAGCAACGACAGCGTCCCCTGCTCGGCTGACGAATCCTCGAGCAGTTATGTGTGCCGCTTCGTTACCAGGGTTCCCCGAGTGAGCCGGGACCCATATGAATTCAATAATTCAGCAGAAGACTAGAGTAAAACCATCCACCCGCCGCAATATTGGGCCGCATTCGTTGTGCCGCTTAGGGTCCGCACACCTGTCTAGAACGCCTGCGCCATTTACACGTGGCCCAGAGCTCAAACCTGACCTTATCGCGCATGCGCACTTCGATGGATAGCGTTTAACTCCTCATGTGTTTTGACAGCTGCATCGGACCCGGCGTACAGCGGCGCTAGTCGTAAATGCACTACACAGCGCACAGTTTGAGCCTTCTAGACGGGTACTTGGACGACTGCACAAGCAGTTATTTGGGCCCCTCGACACAGTAAAAACGTGAAACAAAACAAAACGAAAAACCTGTTGAAGGCAACAAAATGCGGCTAAACACGGCATGTGATTTCAACGTCGCAAAGGATTGGGAACCAGGGCGAGTAGACCTTCGTTTTCACTCTCTCTCCCTCCACACACACACACACACGAGAGAGAGAGAGACAGAGAGAGACCATCTCAATTTCCATCACAGTGCCTACACCCTGTCCAATCTGTCAGGCTTTCGCAAAGTTGCCTTCAAATAAGCCACAGACTTAAACGCCAGTGGCTTCGGTTCAATCCCGGGTTCTTCGACCGCATCTCGCGACCGGCTCTGTCCGGAATGTCTCTTTTCTTTTCTTTTTTTTTTTGCCTTCGCCGCCCCAGGAACGAACGACAAGGGGGAAAAAGAGAAAGCTGGAAGAAAGAGAACTCACGAACCCGAGGCACGAAACAAAGCCCACGAACGAGTCAGAGAAAAGCGTGAGAAGAAAAAAATAAACAGAGGAAGAAAATAAAGAGAACAAAGCCACGAGACCGTGTCGGTGGATCTCCCATAAATCCGCAACGAGCGCGCTCAATCCGAGGCCGGAACGGGCGCCTTTCCTGCGATGTATGCGAACCACGGAAGGGGCTTTTCGAAAGGCAATATGTAGACACAGTGACTGAAACAAGGAGCGCCGTTCATTTTTTTTTTTTACCTAAACCGGCCGTCAAGAGTAAATGGAAGGCGATTATGTCGAATAAAATTTAATTTACCTGAATCCAAACCATAGCGGTCGAGGATTTATTGGTGCACTGTGCAATACGCACAACCACAATTTAGCTGAATTATATTTATTCACTAATAATAGTTTGGTTTGGTTTATGGGGGTTTAACGTCCCAAAGCGACTCAGGCTATGAGAGACGCCGTAGTGAAAGGCTCCGGAAATTTCGACCACCTGGGGTTCTTTAACGTGCACTGACACCGCACAGCACACGGGGGCCTAATGGTATTTATTCACTCATGCGTAAAATCAGCGCGATGAAATTAATTTTTTTTGCTAAGATTGCCTTCCATTTACTTTTGACGGCATCTAGCTGTACAGTCGGGGAAAAAAGCACATGTACCGCGTGCTCCGTGCATGATGTCGATAGCTCTGTTGTATTAGCCGCCGGCCAGAAACCACACTTGCGGAGGTGAAAATAAAAATTCTGTTCTTTTACCTCTACAAGTGTGGTCGCTCTCCGGATGCTAATAATGGAGCTGTCGGCTCCGTGCACGTAGCACCCGGTCCAGATACTTTTGTCTCCGACTGTACTTAATTTACTCAGTGATACAAGCACTAAAATAAAAGCGCAAGGGGTGTACAGAACACGAAGGGTGTCCACATCGTCCTGCCTCATGGGCTGCAGAAATTTTTTTAAAGGCGAAAGCCTTTAATGGCGCATCCTGTCAGCTGGTCGCAGAGGGTGTCACATGTTCAACTCGTAAACTAAGAAAGATAGCAGAAAAAGAATGGTTGCTTCAGATAGAGGAGGGAAAAAATGAACCTGGAAGCCAAGTTTGATGACCGTAGAGTAATTAGTTAATTATAGGCGAAATGTCAAAATTGCGTCGAAATAGCGCGGACTTCGATATAGCCACGGAAACGATGTGACGTCACATCCACCGGAAGTAGTCACGGCATAGTGAAAATTGTCACAGAATGGTCGGAAAAATGCAGCGATGGCGTAGAGGTAGAACATCCGCCTCGCGTGCAAGAGGACCAGGGTTCAAATCCTGGTGCCGCGCAATTCTCCACCGGGTTTTAAAAAAAAAAATCCGCGTGTCGATGGAATTGCATAACCAGGCCTGGAGTGCGGCCTTATCTCGGTGACCAGAACCGACAACGCACTCTCTCACCAGAGCAGGATTTGGCCACCCTGGTGTAGTACATGGCCACAACCTTCTATGATCAAACCAATTAACCCTCGGCCCTCAGTCCCCAGCGGCTGCAGAGCAACTGACCACGGCGGCGGTCAGACCTGTGACGCAGCGGAGGGTGCTAAGAATCTCTGGCTCCGGACAGGCCGCCATTGGAATCTGAACCTGGCAACGTTTAACGCTAGAACTTTAGCTAGTGAGGCTAGCCTAGCAGTGCTGTTCGAGGAACTAGCGGGAATTAAATGGGATGTGATAGGGCTTAGCGAAGTTAGGAGGACAGGTGAGGCGTATACAGTACTAAAGGACGGACACATACTGTGCTATCGCGGGTTAGAGGATAGACGAGAACTAGGTGTGGGTTTCCTCATTAATAAGGATATAGCTGGCAACGTAGAGGAGTTCTACAGTATTAACGAGAGGGTAGCAGCTATAGTAATTAGGCTGAATAGGAGGTACAAGCTGAAAGTGGTGCAGGCCTACGCACCCACATCCAGCCATGATGACCAGGCCGTTGAAAGCTTCTATGAGGACGTAGAATCAGCAATGAATAAAGTAAAATCACAGTACACTGTACTGATGGGTGACTTCAATGCGAAGGTGGGCAAGAAGCAGGCTGACGACCACGCGGTAGGTGACTATGGGATAGGCTCTAGAAATAGCAGGGGAGAGTTATTAGTCGAATTCGCGGATAGAAATAATTTACGGATCATGAATACCTTCTTCCGCAAACGAGAAAACAGGAAGTGGACCTGGAAGAGCCCCAATGGTGAGATTAAAAATGAAATCGACTTCATACTATGCACTAAACCTGGCATCATTAAGGATGTGGCCGTACTCGGAAGGGTGCGTTGCAGCGACCATAGAATGGTAAGGTCTAGAATAAGCTTAGACTTGAAGAGGGAACGGAAGAAGCTAGCGAAGAAGAAGACCATTAACGAGTTAGCCGTAAGAGGGAAAGCACAGGAGTTTAGGATAGCGCTGCAAAACAGATACTCGGCTTTAACTGAGGAAGGTGATCTTGATGTTCATTCAATGCACGATAACCTGACATCAATAATTACGGAGTGCGCAGTAGAAGTAGGCGGTAGGACAGTTCGAAAAGATACCGGGAAGCTATCTCAGGTGACGAAAGATCTGATTAAGAAGCGCCAAAACATGAAGGCATCTAACACTACCGATAGAATAGAACTAACGGAGCTATCAAAGTTAATAAATAAGCGCAAGGTAGCCGACATAAGGAAGTTTAATATGGAGAGAATCGAGCATGCTATAAAGAACGGAGGTAGCCTAAAAACAGTGAAGAGGAAACTAGGCATAGGTAAAAACCAGATGTATGCATTAAGAGACAAGCAGGGCAATGTCATTAGCAATATGGATAAGATAGTTAACGTAGCCGAAGAGTTCTACACAGAGCTGTACAGTAGCCAATGTAATCAGAGCGCCAATGAGAAAGACAGCAGTGCACAGCAATGCGTCATCCCGCCAGTAACGAAAGATGAAGTAAAGAAAGCCTTAGAAGCAATGAAAAGGGGAAAAGCAGCTGGGGAGGATCAGGTAACAGCAGATCTGTTGAAGGATGGAGGGGACATCGTGCTAGAAAAACTAGCCACCCTGTATACGCAATGCCTTATGACCTCGACTGTACCAGAAGCTTGGAAGAATTCAAACATTATCTTAATTCATAAGAAGGGAGACGCCAAGGACTTGAAAAATTACAGGCCGATCAGCTTACTATCCGTTGCCTACAAAATATTTACTAAGGTAATCGCTAATAGAGTCAGGGCAACGTTAGACTTTAATCAACCAAATGATCAGGCAGGCTTTCGTAAAGGATATTCTACAATAGATCATATTCACACTATCAATCAGGTGATAGAGAAATGCGCAGAATATAACCAACCTCTATATATAGCTTTCATTGATTACGAGAAAGCATTCGACTCAGTGGAAACCTCAGCAGTCATACAGGCATTGCGTAATCAGGGGGTAGAAGAGCCTTATGTCAAAATACTGGAAGATATATATAGCAACTGCACAGCTACTATAGTCCTCCATAAAGTCAGCAATAAAATTCCAATAAGGAAGGGCGTCAGGCAAGGAGACACGATCTCGCCAATGCTGTTCACCGCATGTTTGCAGGAGGTATTTCGAGGCCTGAATTGGGAACAGTTGGGAATAAGAATAAATGGAGAATACCTAAATAATCTGAGATTTGCTGATGACATTGCCTTGCTGAGTCACTCAGGAGGTGAACTGCAAATCATGATCAACGAGTTAGACAGGCAGAGCAGATCGATGGGTCTAAAAATTAACATGCAGAAAACCAAGGTAATGTTCAACAGCCTAGCAAGGGAACAACAGTTCACAATTGGCAGCGAGAGCCTAGAAATGGTGACGGAATACGTCTACTTAGGGCAGGTAGTGACAGCTGATCCGGATCATGAGAGGGAGATAACTAGAAGGATAAGAATGGGGTGGAGCGCATATGGCAAATTCTCGCAGATCATGAGTGGCAGTTTACCAATTTCCCTCAAGAGGAAAGTGTACAACAGCATAATCTTACCGGTACTCACCTACGGGGCAGAAACGTGGAGGCTAACGAAAAGAGTTCAGCTTAAGTTAAGGACAACGCAGCGAGCCATGGAAAGAAAAATGATAGGTGTAACGTTAAGAGACCGGAAGCGGGCAGAGTGGGTGAGGGAACAAACACGGGTTAATGACATCCTAGTCGAAATCAAGAGAAAGAAATGGGCTTGGGCAGGGCATGTGATGCGAAGGCAAGATAACCGCTGGTCTTTAAGGGTAACGGAGTGGGTTCCAAGAGAAAGTAAGCGTAGCAGGGGGCGGCAGAAGGTTAGATGGGCGGATGAGATTAAGAAGTTTGCAGGCAAAGGGTGGATGCAGCTGGCAAAGGATAGGGTTAATTGGAGAGACATGGGAGAGGCCTTTGCCCTGCAGTGGGTGTAGTAGGGCTGATGATGATGATGATGATGATGGTCGGAAAAACGTCTTATTTGTGTCAAATTAGATGAAAAATGTGTAATTAAGCGTAATTAATACTTAAGATCCCCGAAAGATGTATAATTTGGGTATCGATATAGCCACACGAACGGTGTGACGTCACACCCACCGGAAGTCGTCATGGCATTGTGAAAATTGTCACAGAATGGTCGGACAAACGTCGGATTTGTGTCAAATTAGATGGGAAAATGTGTAATTGAGCGTAATTAACACTTAAGATCCCCTAAAGATGTATATCTTGGGTATCGATACCGCCACGGGAACGGTGTGACGTGTGAGAAGCAGTGGAACTTTCTGTAAATCTGGCATTGATTGACAGGTGCTGCGGTGTGTGTGTGTGACACTCAATCAACAGCCAGCCACATCTGAACGGGTTCCCCAAACCCTTCTGCGCGACGTGCGAAGGCGCGTGAACGTATGCGTCTCAGAAGACGGCATCGAAGCAATGGACACCACAGCTAGAAGTCCCCAAAGAGTAGGCGCCTCCAGCGCCTCACCAACACATGAAGAAGAAGAAAGGGAATTTTAATGAAAGAAAGGCGGAGAGGTCGGCCGGTGGTAACAGGGCCCTGGCCTGCTACTCCACACAGGGGAAAGGGAAGAGGAGGAAAAGGAAAGTGTGAATGAAGGCTGATGATGGCATAATACAATGAGTTTCACGGGTCATGTCTATGCACACGCACACACACACACACACACACAACACTGGCTGGCGCTCGCATCGCGGTTACTGGACACACATAAAACTCAAAACTGGTGTCTGCAACACAACACCGACACATGTCATTAACCATGTAGGTTGTGCACAGGGGGTCACAAACGAGTATCCAGGCCTGTTTCACACAAAAAGTTGAGCAGGGCTTTTGTCACACGCCACCAATCAGAACGTCTCGTCCTTGCGCCCAGAAGAGTTTCCTCAGAGAGAGGGCGAGAGTCCAGGTTTTTCACGGTCGCCTCCAATGTTGTTCTTTCAGAAGTATACTTCGGGCACGCGCAAAGAAGGTGTCCAATAGTCTCTGGTGTGGTGCACTGTGCGCAATTTGGGTTACTTTCGATGCCGATCTTGTGAAGATAGTGTTTGGTGTAGGCAACGCCAAGCCGTAGCCGGTGGAGTAAAGTCCCATGACGTCGCACCACCACAGATGGGAAATGTAATCGTGAGCCAGCGTCAAGCTTACACACGCGGTCCTGTTGATGACTCGGATCATGCCAGTGCGACTGCATTGCCGCCTGCATTAAATGCGCCAACAAGGCTCCAATGTCTGATCTTGAAAAGGCTATCTCAATGAAAGCACCATCACTATGTGCCATCCGAGCCTCGGCGTCAGCACGCTCGTTTCCCGCTATGCCGCAATGGCTCGGTATCCATTGAAACTTTATGATATGGCCGCGGTGGAAAGCCTCGGCTAACAAAAGCACAATCTGTTGAACCAGCTGCTCGCATGCTCTTGGTTTTAGATAAGTTTGTACGACCTGTAATGCCGATCTCGAGTCGCAGAATATAGTCCATTGCTGCGCTGGCTGGTGACCAATATAAAGGACGGCTTCTCGTATGGCTGCCAATTCGGTTGCCGTAGAGGACGTTTTGTGCATGAGCCTGAAACGGTGACATGAGGCATTTCCTGGCACTATCACCGCTGCAGCTGAAGAAGTGGTCGTAACGGATCCGTCCACGAAAACATGCTGGGTGTTAGTATACATAGATGTAATGTATGACAGCGCCAGCTGTTTCAGTCCGACTGTTGGAATGTGCGTTTTCTTTGTTATCCCTGGGATTGTTGTCCGTATAGATGGTTTTGGTACTGCCCAAAGTGGCACCTCCGCAATCTGGTGTGGCGCGTAGTTCGAAGGCAGCGCATTGCGCTGCATCCAAAGGGCTCTGGAAAAGGCTGCATCTGGACGCACCGCACTAATGTTAGTCAGGGGGTGATGACGATGCCTGGTCAGATGCCGCAAATGCACACGAAGTGGCTCCTGTTGAAAATAAATTCGTGCTGGGCAGGCGCGGGCCTCATAAAATGTGCCCCATGTAGAAGTTTTACATGGCAAACCCAAGCATACTCTTAAAGCACGAGCCTGCGCGCTTTCAAGCACACGCAGGCCTGATAGTCTGACCCCCGAGAGAACGGGTGCACTGTATCTGAGAAGGCCGACTACCAGCGCCTGGTACACGTGTAGTAAAGATCGCTCAGAGGGACCCCAACATTTTCCTGCCATACACCGCACAATGCTTGCAAAGCTGTCGAGCTTTTTCTTGAGCACAGAAATGTGCTTCGTCCAGGACAGGTCACGGTCTATCGTAACACCTAAGAATTTGTGATGTGTTACGTATGGAACAATTTGCCCGTCGATTGTGACCGGATACCACGCCATTATCTTGCGTGTGAAAGCCAATGTTACGCTTTTAGTTGGCGAAAGTTCAAGCCCCTGACGGCGCAAGTACGCAGACGTAATGGACACCGAACGCTGCAATCTTGCTTGCACTTGGGGACGCGTGACACTTGATGTCCAGATGCAAATATCGTCTGCGTAGGCGGATATTGAAACAGTCTTCGGTAGTTGTTTGAAAAGGCCAATGAGCACGAGATTGAACAACGTTGGACTGAGCACTCCTCCCTGAGGAACACCACAAGCAACATGATGATCTGCTGTGTCACCTTCAAGAGTCTCCATGTAGACTGTCCGGTTTGTCAAATAGCTTGCAATCCAATTGTGTAGACGTCCGCCTATACCACATTCTTCGAGTGCATTTAGTACTGCATCATGCTGAACATTATCGAATGCGCCCTTTATGTCGAGGAAAAGAGCAGCAGTCAACCTGTGACGGCGTTTTTCATGTTCTACCGTTGACACGAGATCAATTACACTGTCGATGGCAGACCGGCCTTTGCGGAAACCCGTCATTGTGGAAGGGTATAGCCCATGTTTTTCAAGGAACCATTCTAGACGGGTTAGCACCATACGCTCCATCGTCTTGCCAATACAACTTGCCAGAGCTACTGGTCTGTAGGATGTTAATGTGAGTGGCGATTTCCCTGGTTTGAGCAAGGCCACAATGCGGCTTCTTTTCCACTGCTGTGGTACAGTGGCAGAGGCCCAAGAGTGGTTGAACAATGTTAAGAGGGCTTCCATTACCTGTGGGCCTAGATGACGAAGCGCATTGTATGTTATTCCATCAGGTCCTGGGGATGAAGGATGCGTGCAAGCAGAAAGAGCTGCTTTCAGTTCTTGAATTGTGAAGGGGATGTCCAGTCGATCGTCCATCGTGGGGGGAGCACATCGATGCTGCCGAGGTAAAGAAGCGCTTCCGGCAATTCTCGAGCAGAAATCCTCCGCCACCTCTAGTTCTTGCCGTCTATCATGAAGTGCCAATGCACGGAAAGGGTGTTTCTGCTGGGGAAATGTCGGCAGTGCTCGAACAACGTGCCAGATTGTGGAGAGTGGTTTGCGGGGATCCAATCTGCTGCAAAATGACCGCCACCGTTGTTTGCCTAGGTTCTCCAAATAGCGCTGTATTTGCTTCTGGGCACGTCGAGAGGCCCGGAGATCCGAGACATCCTTTGTCCTCCGGTATTTTCTTTCTGCGCGCCGACGAATCGCCCGAAGCTGCGCGTAGATCACATCCACTGGTGCTGTGGAATTTGGCGCTGAGATATTGCGTGTTGCATCGTGCATGGCCGAAATAATACGCTGTTCCACATCTGTTGGATCAGCGAGTTTCCCACAGGTTTTTTCTAGAACAATGCGGAAAGCACTCCAGTCGGTGCAACGTATTTTGGCATTTGGAAGACGGTGAAACCACCGTAGCTGCACATACGTCGGTATGTGGTCACTTCCATAACTTTCAATATCAGCACACCACGTTGCGAACGATGACAGGCGCCTGGATACAAATGCAAGGTCCAGGCAGCTGCTGTAGGTAGTCCCGCGTAGAAATGTCGGCGTGCCATCATTGAGCAAAACGAGACCTGCATTGTTCATGAACGTGGCGATATCCCGTCCTCGAACGTTCGTAACGGCGCTTCCCCAGCCGTGGTGATGCGCATTGAAATCTCCTACTATTATATGGGGTTCCGAAACGCTGTCAAGTAGCGATTGTAGTCGTAGGGCATCAAATCGACCCCTTGGTGGTATGTAGCCACCTATAATAGAGATTGTGCGCCCATTCAAAGTCACAGTGATTGCTGCATACTCGTTGCTACTGCCCCCAGGAATTTGATGCCGAACGTAAGTGAGGTCACGACGGACGCATAGTAGTACCTTGCTCAAATGCCCAGCCGCTTCAGAGAGGAAACTTTCATAACCGGACAGTCGAAAAGGAGATGTGATATTAGGCTCACATATTACAAGCACCGGAAATCGGTATTTGAAGATCCTCTGCCTGAGATCTGCTAGGCGGCCTCGCAGACTTCGAGCATTCCATTGTAATACTGCCGATCGAGAGATTCTCTCCTGCAGTGAGGGTGCTGACGACGGTAGAGCCATAATTTTGACTGCTATTAAAGGGTGGCAAGCACCGGTTCAATAGCGTCTAAAATTTGGACAGCAGCCTTAGCAATTGGCGTGTCCACTCCAGCAATTATCAGCCGTAAGGTGCCTATCAGCTGTTTCAGCATCGCCCTGATTTGATCATCTGTTGTCGACACAGCCGGTGGACGCACAGGCGGACGTGTCACAGAGCTTACAGTACGCGATGGTAGAAGTGGCCACTCTGCGGGGTCCTCCTGGGGGGTTGTCAGTCTTGGCTGTTGCGGAGATGGAGGCAGTGGCTTTTGCGCGGCAGAGCGGTCGCGGTCCTCCTGATGTGTAGACACGTCATTTACTGAGCTCAATTTCTTCTGCCGACTTCGTGTCCTCCTCCTGGAGCGACGTACTGCGATTGCTGCTTCTCGGTGAGTAGAATGGTCTCTCACCATTTTCTTCAAGATCTTCATCTCTGTTTTCACCTTCGGACATTCCCTAGATGTTGCCTCATGAGGACCTTTGCAGTTGGCACAAACTGGAGACTCAATCGTACATGTAGGTCCATCGTGCACGCCACCACAACGCGGACATGTTTTCGTGCTCGTACACGCAGCACTTACATGTCCAATCTTCTGGCATTTTCGGCACTGCACCGGTCGGGGCACATAAGGACGCACTGGGTGCCTCACAAAACCCACTTTCACATGCGATGGTAAAGTAGTACCCTCAAACACTAGTTTGACACACCGTGATTTGCCGAAACGATGGATGTCAGTTATGCGAACAGAACTTGATAGCAGTTGCACCAAGTCCATATCCTTGATCTGTATGTCCACGTCAGAAATCACACCAGCAGTAGTGTTAAGTCCATGAGCGAAGAACGAGCGGACTCGTATGTTGCCAAGGACAGACACGGTCTTCAACTTATCCAGGGTTGCCCGGCTAGAGACATCAACAGAGAGGATATTCCTTCTTGCGTTAATACGCACTTCTTTGACTTGGCCCGGAACCAGTCGTTCAAGAAGAAGAGTCAAAGTCTGCCTGTTGATGGAGTTGAGATTCTCTTCCTCAACAGGCATGTATGAAATTGTGTAAGTGAGAGATTGCTCACTTACATTGGCCTCGTTGGTTGTTTTCTTGCTCACACTGGATTGGTGAGGCATCTTCGCTGGCACAATGGACTTGTTAGCCCGCTTCGTACACACACTGGGCCCACACTCAGTCGGGGTTTTGGAAAGCTTCCTCTTCAGGCGCCGACTCACAATCTCGGTGTAGCCTCCGTCGAACTCCATGTCATCCGAGTCAGAGAAACTGGACGATCCCGGGAGCTCTGAGGGGAGATCCATACTGCATCCAGGCTGATCTGTGCAGTTCACACTGCTAGCCACAGAAGGCAGCAGAGGCGGCGGGTCATCCGCCATCGCCTGGGACGGCGAGGTTGCCTTGAAGGCTACAGAAGCACAAAGTATTTCAAAAAAACAGGAGCTCGATCAAGAGATGCTGCCGTTCACAGCGCTCTTCTTCTTCCTCCTATCACCAACACATGCATTTCAATGAAACATTAGCACGCTCAGAAACAGTTGTCGCGTACTTTAATCGCAATCCAGCACTCGCAAACAGTAAGCAATGACTCGAAATCATTCGCAATAGCAGCATGACAAGCAAAGGCTTTCGCCTCTCGACACTTAAGTCGCCAAAGTGTCTCGTAATTTTTCATGACGGGAGTCAACTGAAATGGTGTCACGTTTTGAATCCAAGTTTGGAACGGCTCCACTTATCGATGCAGTTCCCGCCAGCATCGGTTCACTACCGTCTCGCCGCTGCATCGGTGCCTGCCTTCATCCCGTCTACGTGAATGGAGCCGGCCGCCACAGGTCACCCGCGCCTTGCGACGCTGGACACTGACAATTTTATCTGCCATGTATGCGTAGCAAAATCCTCCAGCTGGGTCTTTCGTGGGTCACCTGACGTTCGTTAAGCAAAAATATATATATAATTTAATTCCAGATTTCTCATGATTGGTTTATGGTTTATGGGGTTTTTACTTCCCAAAGCAACTCATGCTATGAGGAACGCCGTAGTGGAGGGCTCCGGAAATTTCGACCACCTGGGGTTCTTTAACGTGCACTGCCATAGATAGCACAGTACACGGGCCTCTAGAATTTCGCCTCCATCATAATTCGACCGCCGCGGCCGCGATCGAACCCGCGTCTTTCGGGTCAGCAGCCGAGCGCCGTAACCACTGAGCCTCTGCGGCGGCCAGATTTCTCATGAATGAAATTAGAAATAATTTTTCCCGCCACCTCGATTCAAAATCATGACGTTGACGACGACGTCCAATGTCCTGGACCTGCTTCGTCTGATTTTTCGGTCTTAGTTTTTGTATATACTTTTGTATAGTTTCTGTATAGTTTTTGTATACATTGCCTTCCTTCCGCTACAGACGTGGGTTGAATGCAACAACTTTCGATCGCGCCTCTTTAAAAGAAATTGCTGCCCAGGAAACGAACCTACTGAACCCGACCCTCGTAGATTACAAAAAGGAAACACACGTTATGGCGAAAAACGTATATAGTTAACAAAAGATACAAAATATGCAGCAGTCCACAAAAACAACCAATAGAGTCCCCAAGTCGAAGCTGCATGGTGAAGGCAAATGCAAAACTGCCCCAGTCGACTTCAGTTCTCGGATGGAACTAAAGCAGGTCATCAGCCCAGGGAAAAACA